>NW_024041150.1:13845558-13976315 GCF_014851395.1 Micropterus salmoides
TTGTAACTTCAGTGTACATGCTCACATCCGGACCAAACTGTACAGTAGGATGAGAGTCCGCCCTGAACACATGTACATGCCGACATTCACCCACAGTCATAGCGCCACCTGCTGGCAACAGGAAGTGAATTTTAACGAAGCAGCCCCCGCCGCACGTTTCACCTACGTGCACGAATTTTCTGTGGTACGTGTATCTTGTCCAGACCACAAAAAAGTCTCTTGGAGCCATAGCCTAAACCCAACAGAAGTCGGCCATTTTGAATTTTACGTCAAATTTTGGATGATTTACACACTTCGTACTTAACGAACTCCTCCTAGGATTTAGTCCGACCGACCTCAAATTTGTGCTGTGCCTTCTAAGGCATTGAAGATGAAAAAGTTGTGCTTTTGCAAGTTTTCGTCAATGGGCGTGTCCGTGGCGTGGCGTCAAAGATCAACTCTTCGCCATGACACGGAAGTTTGTCGTAACTTCAGTGTACATGCTCCATCTGCACCAAACTGTACATGTAGGATGAGAGTCCCCCCTGAACACATGTACATGCTGACATTCACCCACAGTCATAGCGCCACCTGCTGGCAACAGGAAGTGCTCGGAAGTTTGTCGTAACTTCAGTGTACATGCTCACATCTTAACCAACTTTACGTGCTTGATAACTCTCCCACCCCACTATGAGGACCGATCCTGACACAGTCAGCAATAAATACAGAAATAAATAAATGCTCAATAAACAATAAGCTTCCAATTAAATACACAAAAAATAAAGTAATATAAATGTTGGCAGTAATTAAATTATACAAGGAGACATAAATGTATATATTTTAATTAGTTCCTTTACTTATTCACCTTTGTTATAATTACCTTATTTATTTATTCTCCGTTATAATCTTCAACTTTATTTATTACTAATTTTTTATTGTATTTATTTATGTGTGTGTTTAATATTTTTGTCTGTTTTATTCTTCCTTTGTATTTTTCTACCTTATTTATTTTCACCATGGTATTTATTTCTGCCTGTCCTTTTTAAATTTCTGTCTCATTATGCAAATGAGGAGGGGCTGTGTCTCAAGGGGTCATCTTCTCTGCTATTGGTGGACCAGTCAGACAGGAGAGCTCCTACTCTACCTGCAGACATCAACGATCTTGCCCCTCACACAGTCAGATGGCTTCCTTCAGTGCGCTGAGGTGTTTAACAACTCTGAAGACAATACTACCAGCAATGTCTTCCTTCTCTTTTCACGTAGACGCTCCGACAGACAGTGCTTTCAGTTTGCTGCATGCATGGACACAGAACTGCGGTATAGGGAGAAGCACACGGTCAGCTGGCTGCAGCTAAATCTGGAGTGCACTCGTATTCAATTCTGTATGGTAAATTCAGTTTTAAACGGAGCAGAGCGAGCTGACAGGCAGAGTTAGAGACTTTTCTGTCCGTTTCTCTCTTTACAAAGACGCATGTTGCAGTCAAGTCTTCTCTGAAGAGGGCAATGAAGTCTCAGTAGTACCCGATGCGAGCACCACATACAACACAATTTATCAAATTACACAACGGATATACAGTATGAAAATAAGACTGATTGGATTATACTCACAGGAAGTATAAAACCTGTTACATGCGTAACACAGTAATGTCAGGGAAATTACTTTACTTAGAATTAAGTACTGCAGTTGTACATTTGAAATACCTTCCTACCTTTCTGATAGGAAGCCTTCTTGAGGTGGTATAAAACATTACTTCTTATATTCTGACTTGAGTTGTGGACAACTATGACCACATGAATTAAAAAAAATTAAACATTTCACTGCCCAAGTCAGCTATAACACAAGTCTTGTTCATCAGACTACATGCTGTGGACAGATTTTGTCACAGGATTTATTATGGAACAGGAAGTGACATATAACACCTTCATGCGGCGTCGGAACCGCGTAGGAAATTCACAGCCGCACCGGCAGAGCTCCAGAATATGCAACTCGGCCGGTTCACGCGCGGACGCGCTACAAGTGTGAGGGCCCGCCCAACGCTGCTTGCAGCTTTAATTTTTTTTTTTTTCTGCAAAGTAGGCCCAAATGACATGGCCTAAACATACTCGAAAACTCACCAAAATTTGCAAACATGTCAGAACCGGTGAAAAATTTCGTATTCTACAAGTTTCGCACATGGGCGTGGCAAAATGACTCGCTAGCGCCACCTAGAAAATTGGAAATGATTAGCCCCTCGTTCACGTTCAACCTACATGTACGAAATTTTCTGGGGACATGTATCGTATCAAGACGCACAAAAAAGCCTCAAGAACCCATAGCCTAAAGTCAACAGGAAGTCGGCCATTTTGAATTTTATGGCCATTTTTGGATGATTTACACACTTCGTACTTTAACGAACTCCTCCTAGGGATTTAGTCGGATCGACGTCAAATTTCTGCTGTGCCTTCTAAAGGCATTGACGATGAAAAGTTGTGCTATTTGCGAGTTTTCGTCAATGGGCGTGTCCGTGGCGTCGATGATTCGCAATGAAACAGGAAGTTGTTGTAACTTCAGTGTACATGCTCACATCTGGACCAAACTGTACATGTAGGATGAGAGTCCCGCCCTGAACACATGTACATGCCGACATTCACCCACAGTCATAGCGCCACCTGCTGGCAACAGAAAGTGACCTTTAACGAAGCAGCCCCCGCCGCACGTTTCACCTACGTGCACGAATTTTCTGTGGTACGTGTATCTTGTCCAGACGCACAAAAAAGTCTCTTGGAGCCATAGCCTAAACCCAACAGGAAGTCGGCCATTTTGAATTTTACGTCAAATTTTGGATGATTTACACACTTCGTACTTTAACGAACTCCTCCTAGGGATTTAGTCCGACCGACCTCAAATTTGTGCTGTGCCTTCTAAAGGCATTGAAGATGAAAAGTTGTGCTATTTGCAAGTTTTCGTCAATGGGCGTGTCCGTGGCGTGGCGTCAAAGATCAGCTCTTCGCCATGACACGGAAGTTGTCGTAACTTCAGTGTACATGCTCACATCTGGACCAAACTGTACATGTAGGATGAGAGTCCCGCCCTGAACACATGTACATGCTGACATTCACACAGTCATAGCGCCACCTGCTGGCAACAGGAAGTGACTTTAACGAAGCAGCCCCCGCCGCACGTTTCACCTACGTGCACGAATTTTCTGTGGTACGTGTATCTTGTCCAGACGCACAAAAAAGTCTCTTGGAGCCATAGCCTAAACCCAACAGGAAGTCGGCCATTTTGAATTTTACGTCAAATTTTGGATGATTTACACACTTCGTACTTTAACGAACTCCTCCTAGGGATTTAGTCCGACCGACCTCAAATTTGTGCTGTGCCTTCTAAAGGCATTGAAGATGAAAAGTTGTGCTATTTGCAAGTTTTCGTCAATGGGCGTGTCCGTGGCGTGGCGTCAAAGATCAGCTCTTCGCCATGACACGGAAGTTGTCGTAACTTCAGTGTACATGCTCACATCTGGACCAAACTGTACATGTAGGATGAGAGTCCCGCCCTGAACACATGTACATGCTGACATTCACAGACAGTCATAGCGCCACCTGCTGGCAACAGGAAGTGACTTTTAACGAAGCAGCCCCCGCCGCACGTTTTACCTACGTGCACGAATTTTCTGTGGTACGTGTATCTTGTCCAGACGCACAAAAAGCCTCTTGGAGCGATGCCCTAAAATCAACAGGAAGTCGGCCATTTTGAATTTTACGTCAAATTTTGGATGATTTACACACTTCGTACTTTAACGAACTCCTCCTAGGGATTTAGTCCGACCGACCTCAAATTTGTGCTGTGCCTTCTAAAGGCATTGAAGATGAAAAGTTGTGCTATTTGCAAGTTTTCGTCAATGGGCGTGTCCGTGGCGTGGCGTCAAAGATCAGCTCTTCGCCATGACACGGAAGTTGTCGTAACTTCAGTGTACATGCTCACATCTGGACCAAACTGTACATGTAGGATGAGAGTCCCGCCCTAAACACATGTACATGCTGACATTCAAAGACAGTCATAGCGCCACCTGCTGGCAACAGGAAGTGACTTTTAACGAAGCAGCCCCCGCCGCACGTTTCACCTACGTGCACGAATTTTCTGTGGTACATGTATCTTGTCCAGACGCACAAAAAAGCCTCTTGGAGCGATGCCCTAAAATCAACAGGAAGTCGGCCATTTTGAATTTTACGTCAAATTTTGGATGATTTACACACTTCGTACTTTAACGAACTCCTCCTAGGGATTTAGTCCGACCGACTTCAAATTTGTGCTGTGCCTTCTAAAGGCATTGAAGATGAAAAGTTGTGCTATTTGCGAGTTTTCGTCAATGGGTGTGTCCGTGGCGTGGCGTCAGAGATCAAGTCTTCGCCATGACACAGGAAGTTGTTGTAACTTCAGTGTACATGCTCACATCTGAACCAAACTTTACGTGCTTGATAACTCTCCCACCCCGCTATGGAGGACCGATCCTGACACAGTCAGAAATAAATACAGAAATAAATAAATGCTCAATAAATAAATAAGCATCCAATTAAATACACAAAAAAATAAAGTAAATAAATAAATGTAGGTAGTAATTAAATTATACAAGGAGACATAAATGTATATATTTTAATTAGTGCCTTTACTTATTCACCTTTGTTATAATTACCTTATTCGTTTATTCAACTTTATTTATTACTAATTTTTTTAATGTATTTATTTATGTGTGTGTTTTAATATTTTTGTCTGTTTTATTCTTCCTTTGTATTTATTTACCTTATTTATTTTCACCCATGGTATTTATTTCTGCCTGTCTTTTTAAATTTTTGTATGCATTTCTGCCTCATTATGCAAATGAGGAGGGGCTGTGTCTCAAGGGGTCATCTTCTCTGCTATTGGTGGACCAGTCAGACAGGAGAGCTCCTACTCTGCCTGCAGACATCAACGATCTTGCCCCTCACACAGTCAGATGGCTTCCTTCAGTGCGCTGAGGTGTTTAACAACTCTGAAGACAATACTACCAGCAATGTCTTCCTTCTCTTTTCACGTAGACGCTCCGACAGACAGTGCTTTCAGTTTGCTGCATGCATGGACACAGAACTGCGGTATAGGGAGAAGCACACGGTCAGCTGGCTGCAGCTAAATCTGGAGTGCACTCGTGTTCAATTCTGTATGGTAAATTCAGTTTTAACGGAGCAGAGCGAGCTGACAGGCAGAGTTAGAGACTCTTTCTGTCCGTTTCTCTCTTTACAAAGACGCATGTTGCAGTCAGAGTCTTCTCTGAGATGCGAGCACGACATACAACACAATTTATCAAATAACACATCGGATATACAGTATGAAAATAAGATTGATTGGATTATACTCACAGGAAGTATAAAACCTGTTACATGCGTCTATTAAAAGTAAAGTAACACAAAAATGTCAGGGAAATTACTTTACTTAGATTTAAGTACTGCAGTTGTACATTTGAAATACCTTCCTACCTTTCTGATAGGAAGCCTTCTTGAGGTGGTATAAAACATTTCTTCTTATATTCTGATTTGAGTTGTGGACAACTATGACCACATGAATTAAAAAAACATTTCACTGCCCAAGTCAGCTATAACACAAGTCTTGTTCATCAGACTACATGCTGTACAGTATTTGTGGACAGATTTTGTCCCAGGATTTATTATGCATTTCTTCTTTTCGTTGCATGATTTAGAATAATAAGGTGAGAAATGGGTCTATTCTGAGTTCATCCTGCACTGCAGCAGCTAATAAAGTCCATTTAATCCCAAAAACGCTTTTCTTTTAGGCAGGCTGGAGCAGAAAACAACTCACCTTTCTCAAGTTGTACAGTAATGTCACATGTGTATGAAGGTGGATCAAACAAGCTAATCTTAAATGTCAAAGTAGAGAGGATCCTAGTAGGCCTATTTATTTTCATTCATTACACAATATGAATAAGCTATGCAGACAGTTGTAAAGAAAGAACATCTTTTTCTTCTGTTCTCTACTTGTTATAGTTACACAGTATTAGGGGTGTGGGCTGTATTAAAAGTATCCACTGTTCTCCCATGCTCTAACACACAGTAACGATGAAATGTGTGCTGTTCTCACATTCTTCCTCTGTATGTACACATAAACAACAAGGCAGGGAAATATAAAAGGAATTTATTTTATTATTTGGGTACATTATTGTTCAGTGTACATGCTCACATCTGAAACAAACTTTACGTGCTTGATAACTCTCCCACCCCACAGACATCTACACGCCAATACCGATTTATATTCATAGCGGCAAGTGCTATGTAGCTCCACATAGGGGACACAGGAAGTGACATATAACACCTTCATGCGGCGTCGGAACCGCGTAGGAAATTCACAGCCGCACCGGCAGAGCTCCAGAAAATGCAACTCGGCCGGCTCACGCGCGGACGCGCTACAAGTGCGAGGGCCCGCCCAACGCTGCTTGCAGCTTTAATTTCATTTGATTCTTATAGTTTTTGTCTCATCATTCTACATTTATAAATGTTGTAGACATTTACATTTGTTAATTAGCTAATTTTATTTAATGTCTGCCATTGGTTGCAAACAGCCTGTACATATAAAACCAATCAGTCCTTTCCCTCTCAAATTCATATTTTGTGTGGGAGAATGTGTCTTCAGTGATTTGCTAGATATGATCATCGACAAGGTTCCTACCACTTCACCTCTTACTAGACAATTTGACAATTGAAACTCATCAACAGTCTGGTGTAAACGGCGAGTAAAGCCACACAGTAACATTTGTTGTGTTGCTATTCATACACCTGAAATGAAATAGTGGCACTATTGCTGTGTTTGTGTACTTTTTTACCTTTATTGGTTAATTTATATATTTATTTATATCTATATTTATGATTGGTGCTGCTCTCTTAGGTTACGTTGTATGTTTGGAGATGTGTTCAACCAGTTTTTTTTATTATGTGTACTCGCATGACTTAAAGCCAACCAGCTGACCCTGAGCAGCAGTTAGACAGTTCTGTCTCAGTGAGGATTTTGGATATTTGAGTCTTTTTATCTTGAGGCTTCATGTGATGTGAGGTAGTTCAATCATGACAATTTCAGTGTGTGTTCTGCAGCCTTTTTAAAGTACTACTGCCATAATGATCAATGGCTGTGATGCTGCTAGGTGGTTTAATAAAGGCTGGACTTGTTAGTACGTGCGTGCATTAGCAGGGTGGCCGTGCTGGAGTATACTGTGTGAACCGTTCTGATGGGCTGGTCTGGTCCAGGTCCAGGGCCATTTTTTACTCCCAGTCCATCTCTGCAGCACATATCAGAACCGCAAAAAAACGAGTGGATACATTACAATTTCAAATTGTGATACGGAAGAAGCTGTTTTCAACACACTGAGAAAAGCACACTGAGCTGCAGCACACAGTGACAAGATGTCTGCCTGCTGCCTCCTCTCTCCCTTCCAAACATTAGAGACAGTACACAGTTAAAACTATATGGATGAAAGATACATTTGTTACAAATTAATAACTCACCACACAGAAAGTCTTGCTCCAGTCCATGTTGCTAAGCTGGTAAGGGGAACAAGTACAGCTGAACTGAAGCCGTTTTTTCCGGCTTTTCAGAGCCCGCTCTACTCTGCTATTGATTGGCTAGTGGTCCTCAACAAGGTACTTGCATGTGCAACTCCCAACACAGATCTTTTAGAAGTAAAATGCATCACTCCATAGCTAAAACAAAGCGTTCAACACACAGGGTGAAAAGAGGTGCCGCAGCAATGTGTAGTGTGATAAAAAAAAATGGTGTTTTTTGAAAATGAAACCATGTGTTCTGGTCCAACCCCTAAATAGGATTTTGAACCTGAAAATGAGCATAATACCATCTCTTTAATAAAAAAATTATGTCCTAATTCATGTGTGATTCAAGTGAATAAATTCAAAAATATATTGCATTTTTATTGAACATTTGTTATATTGTTATTGAAAAAAATTATATTGCAATAAGGACCACTATATAAAGCATTTTTCTTTCAGCATAATTTAATGAAGACAACAGCAGTAGCTATTCACTTTGGCATATCAGACTTGCATGGGCCCATTTCAAGTACTGACTGTGACTCTGATTAAGGATATACACACATTGACACACACACAGACTTTGTTTTTTTGTTAGACCTAAAGATGTACTTTTTTTTCATTAAGTACATTGTTGTAGTATTTATATGCTGTTAAGTTTGTTCTAGTAGACCAACACAGTCTGTTACAGAGAGATTGAAACATTGTTCTTTTATTTCACTACAACTGTTTTTGAAGTATATCATATGCTGTTTTTGCTTCTTTGGTCTTATTGTTACAACTTACCCCATCATGTGTTCGCACATACCCTGGTAGTGGGGTAGGTTGTAACCATAGACTGTATGTAAGAAATGGACGTAGTCATCGGGACATCAGCTGTTGGTTTGTGGACTGCCGTTCTGAAGCCTTGAGTTTGGCCGATAGGGCGCCGCTATGTTGAGTTTTTGCAACCAGCGGCACCGGATGTGACCATATTTGGACGAGACTGTTGAGTTAACGGCCATGTGCGGAGCTAGCTAGCTTGATTAGCTAGCTTGCTTAGCTAGGTGCATCTATAATTCACCTTAAAGTGACTATGTGTAATTTTTTTTCAGTGAAATTAATCCAATTTTCATTGCCTTACTGTCAGTGCGTTCAAAACTCACTTAGAAATGAAGCACTCGACTGTTATCTCCGTGTCTTGCATCAGCCAATATTCTGCTTTTAATGTGAGGACTCCATTTCGGATTCAGCCCTGTGCGCGCTCCCGAGCCTCTCTCATACTACAGCAACAACACGGCAGCTAACGACATGCAGCCCACTAACACCAGAAAAACAACCGGCTCACAGCAAAACACAGGCTCCAATTAAGGATTCAAAACAACAATAAAGGTTTATGTGCTGAAGCCCATCAGACCAAACAGGTTCAGATGATGTCGAGTAAGAACAAAGTGAGCATTAGTAAGGTGGTGGAACACATTAGGTGGAGAAACACAGAGAAAGTGACGTTAGCTCGCCAGCTAACACCGAGCAGTTGCTTATGTTATCCGGTGCAAAGTTATGTAATGTTAGCTTTCCACATTACTTCACCAGCTAATGCAACCCATGTTACTATCCTGTGTACCACTGTTGATTTAGCCTGCAAGAAAGGATGTAATGGTAAAAACAAATGTGGAGTGATTTGTTTACTAACGTTAGCCTACAGTGATGCAGCCAGGAGCAGCCAGCTAACGCTATAGTAGCTCGGACCTGCCGCTGTTTGCTTCGTAACATTCAGTTTATGTTTATTGTGGTTTTTATATACAGTCTATGGGTTTTACCAACAACGTTACTCAGGTAAACAGCTTCTCCACCTCAGCCACTGTAACTAACGTGACCCACATGAGAAAACCGCCACAACAACCCAAAGGAAGAGCCATCCACTATCACTAGTAAAGTTACTTGCGGTCTTACTGTTATAAACTGTGACACAATCACATTATAATATTGAGTCCAGCTTACTAACCATTTCATGACAGATTCAGATTCATAGACAGTAAAGATAGTTACTGAAAACCAGCAGGCGAGCTAACGATGTAGCACGTCGGCTAAATGCAGTAAATGTAACATTATCATGTAACGAGCATGGATTAGTTCTGCATGCAGCTGATAAAACTATTACTGTAACGTTGCAGTGGGAGTTTACCTGAGTTTCCAGCTCCGTCTATTCTCCCTGTCTGTCTATAGCCGCTGTCACTGCCTTTTTTCGGGAGTATTGTGCCAATATGCGGCTCGCTCCACTGAATGAAATGTATGGCACTGGTGTTCATCTGCCTTTGAGACGGGAATGTTGAAGTAACAGAGCCTGAACATGTCTGTGTGAAAAGCCACAGGCTACATGCTGGTGTTCCTGCATTTATTGTGGTATTTCTGTATGAAAGTGGTTGTGTTTCGGATTATGCTCGCTCATGAGTTCAAGCGAGCATGCGTACGAGCACACACCTGGTTGAAATCTTAGAACCACACCGCTAGTGGCCGCTGAAAACTACATAATGCCCCTTTAACTGTCATTTTAACAGGGCTGATAACTTTGTCTAGCGAACAACAAGTGAACAGCCAACTCCTAATAAGCTTTTTCAACCACTCTGGTTAAATTTACACAGTGCCGTGTGTACGAGTCGAGCTTGATTGACAGGTCGCCATGGTAACAACTTGTCAATCATAGATAATCCATCCATCCATCATTTTGTATTGAAGAAGACATGAAACCTGCGACTGAGACCATAAACTCATCAGGAAAGTGTTTACTGAGGTAATTATTCAGCTGGTATATATATATATATATATATATATATATAGGGTCATTTTACCATTATTTCTAATGGAGTCGGACTTCTTTTTGCAACCAGAAGAGTCGCCCCCTGCTGGCCTGCATTCTATTGAACAGTCCTGCTGGCCGTTCAATAGAATGGAGGTTTAAGAGACTTCCGCGTTCGCATCAGATTGCTGCTTCCCGCTTGATTGTAACAAAGGTACACCATGAATTATGTATGATGCACTCACTAAATCTGTGATGTTCTTGTAGAGCATTGCATTGGTGTCATTTATAGTAAATAAATGTGGGTACTTGGTATTAAAGTTTGAGCACTCTAGCTAAAAAAATCAGCAAGTCATAGTTACTAAAGCAAAAAGTGTTACAACCACACCAACCGGTCTTTTGGCTTTTGTCTAATTAGCTGTAAACTCGAGTCAGTGGAAGCCTAGTCTTTTGTTCATCACCACTCACCTCCACACAAGCCAAGAAAAACCCAACAGGGATAGGAGCTGGGAGGGGCTGCTGCCTGCCTGTCAGCATGTCTGTGTGTCTGATGTGCCGACAACCCTGCTGTGCTGAGACACTGAGGGAGAGAGAGAGGGAGAGAGGAAGGGAGGGCTTCGAAACTCAACAAAGTCTCATCTCCCAAACTGATATTTAGATTTTTTATTAAATAAATAGATTTAACAGGGAAGATGTGTGCAAACAAGAATATATATATTAATTTTCTTTAAAAGCACCACAGAAAAAACTTTTGAGAAGAGATGTCTATGTGTCCACGCGCCTGGCCATTAACGTTTCTTTACACTCATACTCTGACATTCTCATTGTGCACTCCTCTGGGGAAGATTTGGAGCAGTCAACGTTTGTCAAACCTGATTTACCTTGATGACACAGAGTTAAATCTGACTAGATTAAATCCCCTTCGTCATACAGGCCTCTGTCAGTCACTGGTGCAATGTAATGCAAACTTATTTGATAAAAAGTCTACAAACATTCAAAAGGATGACCAAATACTGTTTACCTTTTGTCTTTATTAAATGATCATGATGTAAGTGTGATACAAGAGGGAACGGGTTTAATACCACTCAGCTTACCAGTTAGAATCAGGACAATTGATATGATCCATCTGCAACCCAAACAATACAGTGACTTACTCGCAAAAAGAAAGAACGTTGAGATAACCTTTTGCACTACAGTTGCTAGCTACTATAACCAATCAATGTACAAAAAAGACATACAAACTCATGGTTTGATGTAAATAACAACTACAATACAGTATGTGTCCCCCTCATAATTATCCTGACACCATATATATTTTATACATATACTACTATATACTATACTATCAACAATGTTGAGAAAATAAAATTTTACTCCTTTGAAATGCACCTATGTTTTAGGTATATGCAAGAATGACACATCATTTATAAAGAAATAGAAATGCAATAATACAACAATACATGTAAAAAAAAGTTTATAGTTTATAATAAGTATATAATGTACTTGAACCGAAATGAAATATATACATCTACCTGCATCATTTGTTTGTTTGTTTGTTTTTAAACTATGTTAGAGTTTTTCAGTTCTGTCTAGTTCATATGTGATGTTAAGCTGTCACCTCATGTGACAGTCAAAATCTATTAAGGCCTTTACACTGGAATGGAATAAAGGCTAATTACATGACTCATACACTATAAATACTTCAGAAATGAAACATGGCCAAAAATAAAACTAAAAGAAATGGATAGAGAATTTCTAATCTAAAGTCATGACATTTTTTGGCTCGGTATTATGACACACACCCTTCTGTTGTCCTGTGAAAGAAGTTCCTGGTGCATTCCACCTAAGTGGAATGTTGAAAGAAGTTTGTGACAAGTTATGACAATGAAATAAATAGTCAGATAGAGTGAGGACTGGTGCTGAGGTGAAGCTGTCCTTCAGCCTCTGGAAAGCCAGTTCTGCCTGCAGTCTACTGAAACTTGACATGAGGGAGGTTAAGGCATGCAAATGTTTGGCAATAGCACTGAAGTTCCTGATAAAACATCTAAAAAAGCATTTCACCAGTTTACCATATCAAGATACTCGTAATGACCACTTAAATACAGTTTACCACTCATCCCCCTCTCTAATCCACAGATGGTGAAGATACTAGCATCCTTCAGGGGTGTACCCATTCTCCAAATCCACAGTTCATACCTTGTTATTTCTTGTTTTTTGTTTTTTAGGGGGAACATGATTATTATTATTATTATTATTATTATTAGTGGTAGTAGTAGTGGTAGTAGTAGTAGTAGTATTTATCATCCATCTTGGTTTAATTCAACTAGTCTACCTTGCAGGCATGATTATTCACACTGAAAAGAATCATAGACCCATTTAGTCATGTCAACTTACTTCTTCTTTTTAACTGAAATAGCTCTGACAAGTTTTGGATTTTGAACTCAACTGTATGAGTTTTAGAAAGTTAAACTTGCATTAATTCATTGTGTTGACTATTTGACACTTTTGTCGTGTGGATTGAACTTACGTATGTAAGTTATCAGTTGAAAAAAAAGGTAAGAGTACGAGGATAGCCTAGGTGCTGCGTCTTTTCAGTTTGAGAAAAACATATATATAATCAACTAATTATTAGGGTTTAGCAAGTACTCGGTTAAAACGAGTATCCGGTACAGATACTTTCTATCAGTATCATCAGAGTAAAATGTGTCAATATCTGTTTTGTTATAAACTATAAATATATGAATATAAAAAAATAAATTACTATTCTCTGAAGCTCTATTCTGAGGATGTTCTGTAAATGGTTTTCTAATAAATCTAGTAAGTTCTGATAGAAATTTCAGGCTTAAATAACTTCCAGTTAATACCACCCACTTATAGATTAAGCACCGGCCATTCTGAGTACAGATACAGAAAATTTGGTGTTCTTGCTCACCCCTGCTAATTATACACTGCAGATAAGTCATATATTCAAATTCCAACCAAAATATAGATACTTCTGTGGTAAACAAGACTAGTGCCACTGGTGGAAAGGGTTCCCGATAACGGCCTTAAGGCCCTTTCAGAAAGGAGGTGACATCTGCTGCTATTTTGAACTTTGACTGTGGCGTGCACAGGCGCACCAACAAGCTACCCTGCCCCGTCACAAGTCATTGAAGATAATAGCACAGCGGTGCTGTTGTAGCCTGTCTTCAAGGCCCTTTATAGATGTAAACTGAAACAAATTTGGAATTTTAATCCCTTAACTTGAAATGGAAAGTAGTATTAATTTGGTTAAGTTGCTTTAACTTGAAACTATGAGTTTCAACTCAAACTTGTTCATTTAACTAACATTGGGACAACTAGAACACTGTAGTTATATCCACTTTATGAACTTAAATTTATGAGTTGACACAAAGGCAATCTTCAAGTTGAGTTATCTGAACTTTCAGCCAGATGTTTATGAGAAGGCGTTTCTGGACATCTCTATTAGAAACATTAGTCTCAGGTCAACTGATAAAGTCAGATAATTTTGATTATCTTTGTTCAGATAATGTAGGAGGAAGTGAAATTATAAGGAAGTCATTCTACATTTGTACAAAATACCACCTGATATTGATAGACCACGCCTGTGAGTTAGTGACCACAGCAAAAATATATCTCTATCTGAAATATTATCTTTTAAAGTCAGGTTTTTCTGAAAAATGGTACTTTCGCCCCTGCTCTCCCCTACATCACATCTTTTTCAGTACTTTCTAGCCGTTCAGAATAATAAATTTCAGTCCTGTGAGGCCCCTCTGTACATGTCTTTTGGATGATTGGAACTGATGAGTTTCAGAAGAAAGTTCTTTGTTTCTTGCCATTTTGAGCCTGTAATGGAAACCCACAATTGCTGATTCTTCAGATACTTAACTAATCTAAAGAAGGACAGTTTTATTGCTTATTCAATCAGTGTAACAGTTTTTAGCTGTGGTACCATGATTGCAAAAGGTTTTTTAGTGATCAATTAGCCATTTAAAATGATAAACTTGGATTAGCAAATACAACGTGCCATTAGAAAACAGGGCTAATGGTTGCTGATAATGGGCCTCTGTACGCCTATGCAGATATTCCATTACAAATCTGCCGTTTGCAGCAACAAGTCATTTACAACATTAACAATGTCTACACTGTAATGGACCAAAAATGGTAGTGTAGATCTGCGTATCATCAGCACAACAATGGTACTGGATCTTGTGATTGTGTATGAACACCACGGGTTAGAGGGGCCACAGAAGAGCAGGCATTTATCATAGCTACGGAGAAAGATGTGTTTAATAAATAGGATTTTAGCCAATCTAGGGCCATGTCCTTGATGCCAACCCACTTTTCAAGGCGATTCAGTAAAATAGAATGATCAACAGTGTCAAATGTTGAGCTTAAATCAATGATTAAAATTGAGCAATCACCAGCATCTGCAGTAAGTAAGGGGCATTAGTAACTTTTATGAGTGCAGTTTCAGTACTGTGACCTGCACAGAGTGAAATTTAGATGTCATAATTCCTAAAAGAATGGTAGTTAAGAAAGAGGTCTAAAATCTTTAAAATAAGTAGGGTCAAAGTTAGATTTCTATTGCAGCGGATACACTACTGCATGCATCAGGCTGAAGGGAACACATCCAGAGGACAGAGAAGTATTTACAATAGATAAGATTGTGGGATCAACACTGTTAAAAACCTCTTTAAGAAATCTCACAGGGAGACTGAGAGACATCTGTCATATTGAAGCTGGTCTTTCAAAAGCCTCACACTGGTCTCACTGTCGTGCCATAAAAGACCTACAAAAGACTTTCCCCCATCTGTGTGTGAATAACAAATGTGTACAGTGACTGCAACACGTTAAAAACTTCTCAACCTCTGGGCTACTGCCATCTAAGGTGTTAGCACCAGCTAAGTGTAGTGAATGCACTGCGCAGGGCACATACTCTATCAGAGGGTTTATTTGTTTCAGGTGGGCCTGTAGCCCATTGTATTTTTCTAACATGTTGCTTACATTGTCATATGATACCTCTACAGTTTGAGAGGTCCACCATCAAAGTCACACACACTTCTAAACACTAAACTAAGGTGGAGAATGAAGTAGAATTAAAATATTAAATATCGAAATACAAACATGCTGTACACCATTGTCTTGTTAAAGTTAACGATTGCATTTGTGGCTCTCAATTGGCTCAAAGCCCAGGAATTGCTCTACCACAGCGTCAGCTGCTGTTAACAAACCAGAATATGAACATCAGCTGATCCAAATGTGACAGGTCTGCGGTGGAGTCAACAATTATTAAAAAATATTTGGCATCCTGAATCTCATCTGCTACTGTTTGATGAGTTTCTCTGAATCATTAGCTCAGTGAATTCTTCACATATTGTTGATGTCAAATAGGACACTGTGACTGTTCCTTTTCTGCCAAACTTTCTGATATCTTCAGTTAAGAATGGGTGACATTGTGATCGTAATTCTATGATGCCAAGGAAATTCCCATTATGGGTTGACCCAAACCGTTCATCATCTGCCCTAAATGCTCTTTCACCCAAGAACTTGATCCCTGCTACAACTCTTTTCAAAATGTCCCTCCAGTATTTACGTTCCCAATCAAGTTGCTGCATGAGATCTGCATCTATAGCACTGCCCTTTGTCCACTGTTGCAATGCAAGCATTCCTGATCTGTGTTCTGCATTACTTTCATGTTCCTTTAGTCTTTCTGTGCTTCCATTCACTAAACCCCTGACTAAAGCCACCAAGCTTGCTGGAGAACAGTTTGCATGCAAAGCCTGTTGAGGCAGGGCTCTACGTTAACCTTTTTCCCAAGGAGCACATGTGCTCCTAAGTGAAAAAATTTATGAGCACAGCGAAAAATGTAACGGTGTTTAACAAACTATATATATTATACACATTTATACTTAGTGTTTGCTCCTTCTCCTTGTGTTCAACTATGGTGTGAAACCATTGGAGGACTGGAAGTGAAGACCCTTGTATCTGTACACCTCAGCATTGGCCTCAATATTTTGTTAAAGCTTTTTAAAATATTGAAATAGATGTTTTGTAAATTTGAGATATTGAAAACAGCTTTTAAACACTGATCAGTCATCACAAAAAACTTTACTGTACTTACTTTACTTTACTTATTGGTGCTTGTGTAGTTTTTGAACCAGAGACGGATTCACCAGCAGCACCCACACAACCCACACCTAATGTAAACAAGACTACTGAACAGTTATTACAGTAACTTTAGTAAAACAGAACAAGGGGAACGTGTTGTTCTCAGGAGGAGGCTAGAAGGAGCACATACTGGCACACTGGCATCCTCTGCAGCGGAAATATGCATCTTTCCACCGCAGAAGCTCTTTCTACAAACTGGAGGAGAAACTAGTTTAGTGTATTAGTATAATATTATAACATTACATAAAAAGTTCTATTTTAATCTAATAGTATACTGTTAGTATGTTAATATATAAATTATTTAATTTCACTATGTAGGCTATTGTCATTTTATCTAATAGTATAATAGTTATAAAGTCTCAAAAACAAATGAACCTATAATGAAATACATCCATACAGTAGCTCAGTTGTACAGAGGCACTGTACTCCTTGAGAGGCTCTCGTTTGAAGTATGCAATGTATGTACCGAGGGGCCCAGATGCTACACTCGATGTACGCACTAAGGGCCCCAGGTGCCTTGGTCATAAAACCTGTAAAGTTTGGTGCTCATTTAAGCATAAGTTAAGCACAACTTCCTGTTTCATAGTGAGTCATCAATTTTCGACGCCATGCCACAGACACGCCATTTGATGTTACATATGATGTTATTGGACAAATAAGCATTTTTAATAGTATTTTATTAAATAAAAGTTATTAATTACAGCTGTTTAACATATTCAATGTATTTAATATTTATTAATACACTGAACAAAATTACAAACTCAACACTTTTGTTTTTGCCCCCATTCATCATGAGCTGAACTCAAAGATCTAAAACTTTCTCTATGTATCTGTCAAAATCTGTGTTAGTGATCACTTCTTCTTTCCTGAGATAATCCATCTATCTCACAGGTGTGGCATATCAAAATGCTAATCAGACAGCATGGGTATTGCACAGGTGTGCCTTAGGCCACAATAAAAGGCCACTCAAAAATGTGCAGTTCCATCACACAGCACAATGCCACACATGTCGCAAGTTTTGTGGAATCGTGCAATTGACATGCTGACTGCAGAAATGTCCACCAGAGCTGTTGCCCGTGAATTGAATGTTCAATTCTCTACCATAAGCCGTCTCCAAAGGCTTTTCAGAGAATTTGGCAGTACATCCAACTGGCCTCACAACCACAGACCACATGTAACCACACCAGCCCAGGACCTCCACATCCAGCATCTTCACCTCCAAGATTGTCTGAGACCAACCACCAGGAACAGCTGCTGCAACAATCAGTTTGTGTAACCAAAGAATTTCTTCACAAACTGTCAGGAACCGTCTCAGGGAAGCTCATCTGCATGCTCATTGTCCTCATCGGGGTCTTGTAACTGACTTGAGTGGGCAAATGCTCACATTCGATGGTGTCTGGCACTTTGGAGAGGTGTTCTCTTCACGGATGAATCCTGCTTTTCACTGTACAGGGCAGATGGCAGACAGCGACACCAGATACTGACTGGTTTCCGGACCCACCTAATACAGTGAAAGTGCACATTTTCGAGTTGCCTTTTATTGTGGCCAGCCTAAGGCACATCTGTGCAACATCCATCCTGTCTGATCAGCATCTTGATATGCTACACCTGTGAGGTGTATTGATTATCTCGGCAAAGGAAAAGTGCTTTTACTAACACAGATTTTGACAGATTTGTGAACAATATTTTAGGGAAATAGGCCTTTTTTGTACATAGAGAAAGTCTTAGATTTTTGAGTTCAGCTCATGATGAAATTTCACAGCTGCCTTCTAATTCTCTATGCCCTGATGTGTCCATAGAAACATAATTGTACCTTAACTGTATTGTATGATCCATTTACAGATTTATTCTGTTTTTCTTTTCTTGAATTCTTTCTGCTGACATGTCCTGTCATGTCTCCTAAGTTATGTAGTTATAATTATGTCTTCAGTTTCAGACCACATCACTTTCTGTCCTTGTGTTAGTTCGGATTCTCATCCTTCTGCGGTACCGGCTGGCTCTGAGTGTCCGGACCTGTCCAATGTTCCCTCCTGTTATCTGCATCTCAAGGAGGTGTTTAACAAAACCTGGGCCAACTCTCTGCCTCCTCATCAACCATATGATTTTGGAAAAGACTTCCTGCAGTGTGGAAAAGGATTTTGGAGGGTGGTAAATACAACCCATACAAATGATTCAATTTTACTGAAAGTAAATTAGCCTGCAAGGGAAATCTATAATATGGGTAAACAGGGAATGGGTAACAGTTGTCATTGCAACATAAAAACAATAAAATCGACTTAAAGTGATAAGTCCTGACCCTAGGGATAGAATTAGGACTGTTTTTGATGTGGAAAGCGGGCAGTTGTCAAGTTTGAAATTGTCTGACTATTAAGTGACTTTGTGTTTGAAAAGAACAAAGTGTACAGCAAATTGAGAAGAGCAAACATTTTGGTGTTAGTGAAATTTGAGTAAATGTAGAGTTATATCTACTCTGATACTATCAGATCCATTACATTTGACTCTCAGTTGATGAGGAACTTGTGTAAAAAAAAAAGTTTCACTGAGTCAAACCTGTAAGTGTAATTGTATAAATATTAACTCTGAACATCTTACTCTTAACTCTGATCCTGGCTTTTACAATTGTAACAACAAGCAAGTGTTAATGTCACCCGGCCCTGCCACGTAGGCCTACACACCAATTTGTTGAAGACAGGAGAGTCTTCCTGAAAGTACCCCACTGACTGCTGGGAAACTGTGACTGTGCTTTTGACCTGGGTCTAAACTTAAAGATTGTTTGATAAGTAAATGAAGTAGTATCTGTCAATGTAATATTTAGGGTTCATCGTAGCGGTATACACTTTTTGTATCAACAAAATATCAAATTGTATCATTGCAACCAGGCTGGCTGGTGGTGCAGTTACTTATTGATCAGTCTATGGAGCTGCACCTCCTATTCAGATAGTGGGTTCGAATCCTGCAGCTGATACCAGTGTTAACTGGTTTCAACTTTAAACACCTGTAACCTATTGTGTTTGAACTTAATAACAAACTAAATATGGTGACCACAAATTCCTCAGGTCGTAATGTTAGTACATTATAGCTTTAAACTTTGCACAGCTGTTTGTTGTTGGAACTTAATGATGCTAATTTATTCCTTTTATTATCTTTCTCTGTAATTGTGGTGAAGACCCATGCTTTATATTTTCATGCTCAGCTGTAGTGATGGGAAAAGTCACTCTTTAGACAGACTCGAGTCACCAAATCTCGTTCATTAAAATGTACTAATCTTTTTTTGTGTCATTTCGTTCATTTTATCTAGGCTGGTTATTGCGGCACTGCAGCCCTCTAGTGGGCGATTTAAAAAAAAACAGCGCAGTTCTCAAACACCTGCCTGGCTTGCTCTAATTGACGTATAATGCACAAATTCACCTCTTGATCTTTCTCTATCATGGTTCTATAAAGTAAAAAAAAAAAAAATTCTAACCATGGAAAAAACACAAAAATATGTTGTCAATATTCAATTAAGCCACTACTTCGGCTAAATCCGTCCATTTTCACAATCTTTCCTGAGTATACAACAAGACCAGCCATATATATAATTATAATTACCATCACTAGATCTCTAAAGTGTTCATTCATACAGTAGCCTAACGCCTATCCATGAGTAAAATCTATATATTAACATCAGATTTACAGGGAATATATTGAAGTAATAAGCTTGACACACAAGATGAATAAAACACACTTATTAAAATTTAACAAATTTAATAATATCTCAAACACTGCAGGTTGTTCACCAGTCAGCTGTGAAACAAAAAAAGTAAAAGTTACGTTGCATTCTCTGGTGGACCGAGATCAGCTGTTAGCTGTAAACAAACCACAGGGCTAACATTAAGGTTGCTATGTGGCTGTGTTTTAATGAGCCGGTCCGTTTGTTTTGGAGAGGAGACGACCTCTGTGGTAATTCAGCTCCCGGTAGAACCCTGTCAGGGCTCTGAAGTGGACCCAGAACAATTCTCATCAGCTGTTAGCTGTAAACACTAGCAGGTCTTACGTTATAGTGCAGCTGTATTAAAACTATAACACAGCACTGCTAATAGATTTATTAAATGTCACAAAATTATCAATACAGATACTAAAGACATGTCGGTCCAGTGACTGTTACCTGACAACAGACTTGCCTCTCATTCCCCGGTGCTGGCAGTAAGTCAGCCTGCCGAGTGAAGACAGACTCCGAGGAGGACCCATGTGAGCGCTGAACCACAGTTGAGAGTCGTGAACTAATCAATTCTGTTTCCTGCGCTGACGGAGACCATGCAGCTGCAGTGTAACGAGTGAACCTAAGAATCCAAGACTATTCACGCATGCGTGAAAATTAACAAATTACTCACTGAGACAACCCGTTCCTCCTGAGTCACATACAAGATTAGGTCAGATGAATGAAACGTTCTTTGAACGACACAACACTACTCAGCTGCTCAAGCTGTAACTCAAATAGCCCAAATGACTGCTGAAAAGCTTAATTTTTTAAGGCAAACGTATTCTACCAATTAACAATACCTCAAAAAGCCATGTGTAGTGGTAAAGAGACAGTCCTCAGAGTACCACTTCATGCATCAGACATTGATTTGTTTCACAATATTAAAATATTATAGCTTGTGAATTTACACAGCTGTTTCTGTTTGAGCTTGATGCTGACAAAATGTGGAGTCCTTACTGACTTTCAGTTGTTACTTTCAAAATTCTACATTGTTAGTCTTTCTAAATGCAATCAATGTTCACATGACATTAAGTCTTTCAAAGCATAACTCTTTGGCTGTTCATTTTATTCTTTAACAGTGTTCTCATCAAATAAAAGGCACTTCACTCCTGGTTTCAATAGTAAACCACCACAAGAATGACAATTACCAACAAAAACCCACTGTTTTCTAAGCAGATATGTTTAACAAAAACATAATAAATAACATTTGTATTTCAAACAAATTTTAACAAAACTTTATTCAACACCATGCATCATGGGAATTTTGAGGGATGGGGTGATATAGAGCAGCCTACATCCAACCCTCTAAATTCCCATGATGCATGGCGGTGAAGAAAGTTTTTTCAAATTTGCTAATAAGTCTCCTATTTGTTTGAAACACAAAAGTTACTTTGTGATTTATATTTTGCTAAACGTGTTTGCTTAGAATATTGTGTTTTATTTTGTTATTGCTCTGCTGGCACCTGGTCGTTTTGCAATGGCGAGCTACCATAACGTAAACTCATGTCACCACATTGTCAGTACCCACCCTAATAGACTGTTTGGATAAGAAGCAACTTGCACTGCATCATCAGTGTCCCTTTTGTGACCTTTTTTTAAGTAGTTAGTTATATTGTGAAAAAAAAGCTAAATCATGACAATTAAGTATTAGTATTACATATTTCAAGTAAAAGTTGTATAATATATATATCAAATTTTTTTGTATGTCATAGTTATTACATTTAGGTATCCTACACTCAAAATGTGTGGTGTTATCTACCCAAACAATTATGGTGCAAATTGTTACCTCATGTTTATTGAGTAAATTCTATAGGTTGTTTGTTACAGTGCAGTATGTCCTGTCCCAGAGGTTAGCCTTACTCGTTGTCTGCTCCTGAGAAAGACGCCGTGCAAGAAGAACATATACTCACCGGCCACTTTATTAGGTACACCTCGCTAGTTGGACCCTATTTTGCCTTCAGAACTACCTTAATTCTTCGTGGCATACATTAAACAAGGTGTTTGAAACATTGGTCTATATTGACCTGATAGCATCATGCAGTTGCTGCAGATTTGTCGGCAGTGCATCCATAATCTCGTTCCACCACATCCTAAAGATGCTCTATTGGATTGAGATCTGGTGACTGCGGAGGCCAGTGGAGTACAGTGGACTCATTGTCATGTTCAAGAAACCAGATTGAGAGTATTTGAGGATTTGATGGGTACACTGAGGTCATAAAGAGATTTTTCCAATCTTCTATTCTTCTAGCAGTTCTAGCAATAGTAGCCTCAGTTTCCTGTTGTTAGCTGACAGGAGTGGTCTTCTGCTACTGTAGTCCATCTGCTTCAAAGTTCAACATGTTGTGCGTTCAGACTTGGTATTCTGCATACCTTGATTGTAACGACTGGTTATTTGAGTTACTGTTGCCTTTCTGTCATCTTGAACCAGTCTGCCCATTCTCCTCTGACCTCTGACCTCAACAAGGCATTTTGGTCCTAACAACTGCTGCTCACTTTATATTTTCTCTTTTTTGGACCATTTTCTGTAAACCCTACAGATGGTTGTGTGAGAAAATCCCAGTAGATCATCAGTTTCTGAAATACTCAGACCAGCACGTCTGGCACCAACAACCATGCCATGTTCAAAGTCACTCAAATCCCCTTTCTGCCCCATTCTGATGCTCGAGCTGAACTTCAGCAAGTTGTCTTGACCACGTCTACATGCCTTAATGCATAGAGTTGCTGCCATGTGATTGGCTGATTAGCTATTTGTCTTAACATGAAATTGAACAGGTGTACCTTGTAAAGCGGCCAGTGAGCGTAGACCATCAACCCCGCTGGTTCTTCTTTGTGGACAAAAAGGATAAGATTCTCTGCCCCTGTATTAATTACTGTGACTTGAATGACATCACCATGAAGAACACAGATACCCCCTCCCTTTTGTCTCCTCTGCTTAAAAACTTTTGAAGGACTAGTGCAGTACCTGTTTACAGGGGCCGATGTGACGGCTCCTTGCACTTTATGCATCTCACATTGGTGTCACCTACAGCAGTGGTAAATCAATCGTCAATCACCGGGACGCACACACTCAAGCTCATGCTTTATTGTTAGCATGTGAAATGGTCTCTTCATAGTTAATTATTTGAATAGGGAAAAATATGTTCATGCAAGGGGTGACCACACAACTATCCAGTTTAAAGGCCTGTGCACTACTGACTGAGCTAACCGGACATGTAATCTTAGTTGCTGACCCCTAACCTATAGCATTAATAACACAGCATTAATAAAACTGAAGCAACACGACAATTGTGGAGATACTGCTAGATAATCAGCGCTTCCTTAGAACTTCATAAAACTCTTACAATTCTGTTTCACCACATTCGTTTCTAACGCATATCAAACCAGTGAGATGATGATAACTCCATTATCAATTTACTACCAACGCAACACTGCAACAGACCTGCCAGATTTGAAATCGATAGGATGAACGGTTCCTGGCATAATCTAATTACAGACAGACAGACACACACATATTTCCCGTGTTCAGGCTTTACATTCTTCTTGCAATACCATTTTAAACACCCCTAAAAAGGACCGTACCATTTCCTAACCTTGATGTTATTTGAACGTCTTGTCTGCCTGCATCACTCCCAGCTGCTCCAGTCCAGTGCATCACACGCGAATGGAGACACTGTAGTAGTAGTTTAAAGTAGCTTCTTTAAAACACATTCCATTAACTTAAAATGAGCCATCTAATCTTACCTAGCTGATAGCCCACCCTGTCCTATTTTTTATGCAATTGATCCTTTGCTAAGCCACACACCCCTTACACACACACTGTCTGTAACTGCACTCCCTGGAGAAATATTGTCTAAGTTTTGGAAAAATGAAAAAAGCGATCACAGATAGGAGCAAGAAAAGTTTGCATTATGCATTTGAAGGTTGTATTCTGGCTGTCAAACTGACATGAAACAAATAAAGACAGAAGCTAAAGCCTACCAATCACAGAGTAAAAGTGAACCACCGCATCACCTGACGATTGAGACAAAGGACAACGATATTAAGAATACACACTGTTCCTGTAAAGCTTGGTAGGTCTCTATTCATTATTGCAATCATTAAAAAGCAAATTACATCATTGCACTAGGAAAAATCCACAGCCTACTTTTTTCTGGATTTGTTGTAGGTTTTGAAAAGGGAAATCGTACTTCATACGAATCGTACAAGTGCCCCAGGAACAGCGTTTGAACATCTTCATAATATCAAGGAGATATTTGCTAAAAAAAAAAAAGAGTAAATTGAAACTTAGTTCACTGAAGCACACGCCTGCGCTGTACTGGGTTTCCTTATGACCTGGAAAATAAGTTGACTCGTTCACACCATGAGGAAACTCGTGTCCAACTCAAATATGTGAGTTTATTTCTCTAGTGTCTCTTCCCTGGGTTTTGTTTTCTCCGCCGACCACATCCTGATGTACCCTGCTGAAGACAGTGCTGTGGCAGAGTGGTCCACCAGTTGTAAATTGGTTAAATGACTTCTGGGGTTTGAAAACTTTTTAAGACGTTTAATCAGGAACTTCAGTGCTATTGCCACACATTTGCAAGCATTAACCTCCCTCATGTCAAGTTTCGGCAGTCTCTGCAGGCTGAAGGACAGCTTCACCTCAGCACCACTCCTCACTCTATCAAACTATTTATTTCATTGTCAGAGCTTGTCACGCTGGTAAAACTTCTTTCAACATTCCATTTTGGTGGAATACAGCAGTTCCTTCTTTGACAGGACAAAAGAAGGGCGTGTGTAATAATATGGAGCCAAAAACAATAACTTGAGTTTAGATTAGAAATTCTCTATCTTGTGTGTTTGTCACACATCAACATTTCTGAAGTATTTATAGTGTATGAGTCACATGGTTAGCCTCCATTCCAATATAAAGGCCTTAATAGATGTTGACTGTCACATGAGGTGACAGCTTTACAGTATCACCTATGAACTAGACAGAAGTGGAAGACACCAACATAGTTTTAAAACAAACAACTGAGAAACTACAGATAGAGAAAGGGATATTATAACTTTTCATTTTGGGTAAGTACATTTTTAAGAATATACACTTTTTTTCATTTTTACATGTATTCATTGTATATTGTATGTATGCATTTCTATTTCTTTGTAAATTATGTGTAATTCATGTATATTACCACATACCTAAAGTGATAATAAGTGATTGCCACATGAAGTCATTAGTATATTTTCAAAATATTATATATGTAAAAATACTGTATTTTTATATAATGCTTTAACAGTTAGATTTTATGATACTAGAGGTTCTCTGATAATGTAGTTTATTCCCCAATTACAAGTTCTACTTCAGTATTTTCCCATGTCTATTATCATGACACATCCGCCTTTGTTTTTATAGCTTGGTGGAATAAAGCACTGGTTTAGGTACAAACAAACCAAAATTCTATAATTAAATTCAGATGAACAAAAGTATAATAATTTATGAAATATCAATATGTGATGTGAGTGTTTAGGTTTGTTAAAGATCAAAGTTTCCTCACTCAGCCCACCTGCACGTTCAAGTACTCTGCTTTTTGAGGTAGTACATGTTGACATGTGTATTTTATCAGTTCTAGCTAATTTGATGCAGAATTGGAATCTAAAGACTCAAGAAATTGAAGATGAAATATGGGAAGCAAAATATTTGACAGCAAGATAGACACAGGTGGAATTTGTCAGAAAGGTTTCAGTTTAAGCACTAAATTCTGACAACTTTACATCGTTTCTTTTTGTTTTTGTATTGCATTGGCTTTAGGAGACTGAAATTAGGTGTTGTGTTGGGAATTTTTTTCAACAAATACATAATTGCCACTCTACCCATTTACTAGAATTTGAAACATTGCTGGTAATCTTTTGGTCCATAGTACAGCCAAGATTTATCAGTGTGGTTATTTTATTATGGTATTTTTTCAGAACTTGACATTAATGAAAATGTAATGTATACAATGTAATAAAACATAGATGAGTTTCAAAGGAGTAAAAGTAGCATTTTATCAACGCTGTTTAAAAGTGTAAAATATATTTGATGTCAGGGTAATTGTGAAGGAGACACATACTGTATTGTAGTCACTTATTTTGTATTTGTATACTTTTTTAACATTGAGTTGTAAAGGATCAAAATATAATGAATTCAGTCATTTGCACTGAAAGTAAGTTGTATACTGGTAGAAATTGCATTTTCTTTTAAATAATCTACTTCATTTAAAATACAAATGGACAGAGATACAGAGAACAAACAAAATCATATAAATGTTTGCATATTGTAAATATTATCCACTTGACATTTTTTAATACTCTGTATTCTCACAGAAATTCCAGCATTATTATTATAGCGAAAGCAATGGTTATAGTAGCTAGCAACTGTAGTCCAAAAGGTTATCACATGCTCTTTCTTTGTCTGAGTAAGTTGTGTAACTGTATTGTTTGATTTGATAGATACAAGTGAAGACAAGATGGGCACCAGATGGATCATATCAGTTGTCCTGATTCTAATGGGTAAGCTGAGTGATTTTAAACCCTTTCTCTCTTTTTACAAAATATTAGAAAAGGTGTGGGTGTAATGATAGCCAGCTAGGCAGTGAGTAAACCTCACTCCCTGACGCCATAAGAGATGTATTAACATGATGCATGCAGAAGTGGATCCTGTGGGCTGGGGGCAGAGAGCGGACAGATTGATGAAATCAGGGCTCCAAAACTCAGTAAAGGACTGGCAAGCAGCGTCTTCGCAATTGGGCTGAGATCTGAGTACAAGCAAAAAAACACAGGCAGCCAGTACAGTCAAAAAGCTGGATCAAAAAACTCCTACAATCTAGAAAATAGATTGGTACCACTGTGGGTTAAATTGACGATCTGGTGCTGACGGGAAGTTGAGCCGTAGCTTTATTGAAGAGGTTGATAAAAGGGATGAGCTTCAGGTGTTGAACGCTACAGAAGCTCAGCTGGAGCGCCCTGCCTATGACCACACAAACTCTCACACACACATTAGACCGACGATGACTGACAGGAACGATAAGGAAAGGGACAGAGGAAACACAAGGACTGAGGAGGTGCCAGATCACGGCACTGCTACCTGAAAAGAGTGTCCTGCCTTAAACAGTAACTTCATAATTTTGATCGTATGCTCCTCATCTAATAACTATCCATTCTATTAGTTTGTTGTATGCTGATAGATCTTTACATGATACAGACAGCCCTCCCTCAAATGTGAACTGATAATTCTGTAGAAATCTGTAGAGTATGAAACTGCGTGAGTGTAATGTTTTAATATATGTAACGTTTTGTTAAACGTTTTTTAGTAATCAATTGAGAGGACACTTTTTTCACTTGAACCCCTCTCCCACAAAATGTTTGTGCACATCTCTGTCAACGGCCAAATCTTGTTGGTAGCGTATTGACTGCATTTGTAAGTAACTTTAAAGTGTCATTGTTGTATTTCTCTATTTAGTCTATTGGACTCTTCTATTATTTGTAAAAGGATTGAGAGGTAAAGGTGCAACTGCAGATTGGGGCTGGGGAAGAGAGGTAATAATCCAAGACAAAAAATAGTTTTACATTTATGGGGGAAACAAATAACAAATCTCTTCGACACTGTAGTTATAGATTTTATAAAAATTTTAAAATGTGTTTTTTGTCAAGGAAGCACTTCACTTGACTAGGTTAGATGATATGATGTGGTGTGATATAATGTTTATTGTGCACAACAGCAGCAACAACGGCACCTGCTACGGCAGAAATAACTGCACCTGCTTCGACATCAACCACTGTGTCAACACAGAAACCTGCTACTTCAACAAAGACACCTGCTCCAACAAGTGCAAAAGCAACAACACGTGCTGCAACAACAACTTCTCCAAAAACAACTGTAGTAACAACAGTGTCAAAAACAACGACGCATGCTCCGACAACAACTCCAAAAACAACAACCCGTGCTCGGACAACAACTCCAAAACCAACAACCCGTGCTCGGACAACTCCAAAACCAACAACCCGTGCTCGGAAAACTCCAAAACCAACAACCCGTGCTCGGAAAACTCCAAAACCAACAACCCGTGCTCGGAAAACTCCAAAACCAACAACCCGTGCTCCGACAACTCCAAAACCAACAACCCGTGCTCCGACAACTCCAAAACCAACAACCCGTGCTCCGACAACTCCAAAACCAACAACCCGTGTTCCCACAACTCCAAAACCAACAACCCGTGCTCCGACAACTCCAAAACCAACAACCCGTGTTCCGACAACTCCAAAACCAACAACCCGTGTTCCGACAACTCCAAAACCAACAACCCGTGCTCCGACAACTCCAAAACCAACAACCCGTGCTCCGACAACTCCAAAACCAACAACCCGTGTTCCCACAACTCCAAAACCAACAACCCGTGCTCCGACAACTCCAAAACCAACAACCCGTGTTCCGACAACTCCAAAACCAACAACCCGTGCTCCGACAACTCCAAAACCAACAACCCGTGCTCCGACAACTCCAAAACCAACAACCCGTGTTCCGACAACTCCAAAACCAACAACCCGTGCTCCGACAACTCCAAAACCAACAACCCGTGCTCCGACAACTCCAAAACCAACAACAACAACACCTGCTCCAATAAATGAGTCAACAACAACACCTGGCCCGACAACAACAACCGAGGCAACCACGACACCTGGCCCGACAACAACAACCGAGGCAACCACGACACCTGGCCCGACAACAACAACCGAGGAAACCACGACACCTGGCCCGACAACAACTACCGAGGAAACCACGACACCTGGCCCGACAACAACAACCGAGGCAACCACGACACCTGCCCCGACAACAACAACCGAGGAAACCACGACACCTGCCCCGACAACAACTACCGAGGCAACCACGACACCTGCCCCGACAACAACTACCGAGGCAACCACGACACCTGCCCCGACAACAACAACCGAGGAAACCACGACACCTGCCCCGACAACAACTACCGAGGAAACCACGACACCTGCCCCGACAACAACTACCGAGGAAACCACGACACCTGCCCCGACAACAACAACCGAGGAAACCACGACACCTGCCCCGACAACAACTACCGAGGCAACCACGACACCTGCCCCGACAACAACTACCGAGGCAACCACGACACCTGCCCCGACAACAACAACCGAGGCAACCACGACACCTGGCCCGACAACAACTACCGAGGCAACCACGACACCTGGCCCGACAACAACTACCGAGGAAACCACGACACCTGCCCCGACAACAACTACCGAGGCAACCACGACACCTGGCCCGACAACAACTACCGAGGCAACCACGACACCTGCCCCGACAACAACAACCGAGGAAACCACGACACCTGCCCCGACAACAACTACCGAGGCAACCACGACACCTGCCCCGACAACAACAACCGAGGAAACCACGACACCTGGCCCGACAACAACTACCGAGGCAACCACGACACCTGGCCCGACAACAACAACAACCGAGGAAACCACGACACCTGGCCCGACAACAACTACCGAGGAAACCACGACACCTGGCCCGACAACAACAACCGAGGCAACCACGACACCTGCCCCGACAACAACTACCGAGGCAACCACGACACCTGCCCCGACAACAACAACCGAGGAAACCACGACACCTGGCCCGACAACAACTACCGAGGCAACCACGACACCTGCCCCGACAACAACAACCGAGGAAACCACGACACCTGCCCCGACAACAACTACCGAGGAAACCACGACACCTGCCCCGACAACAACTACCGAGGAAACCACGACACCTGCCCCGACAACAACAACCGAGGAAACCACGACACCTGCCCCGACAACAACAACCGAGGAAACCACGACACCTGCCCCGACAACAACTACCGAGGCAACCACGACACCTGCCCCGACAACAACAACCGAGGAAACCACGACACCTGGCCCGACAACAACTACCGAGGCAACCACGACACCTGGCCCGACAACAACAACAACCGAGGAAACCACGACACCTGGCCCGACAACAACTACCGAGGAAACCACGACACCTGGCCCGACAACAACAACCGAGGCAACCACGACACCTGCCCCGACAACAACAACCGAGGAAACCACGACACCTGCCCCGACAACAACTACCGAGGCAACCACGACACCTGCCCCGACAACAACTACCGAGGCAACCACGACACCTGCCCCGACAACAACAACCGAGGCAACCACGACACCTGGCCCGACAACAACTACCGAGGCAACCACGACACCTGGCCCGACAACAACTACCGAGGCAACCACGACACCTGCCCCGACAACAACAACCGAGGAAACCACGACACCTGGCCCGACAACAACTACCGAGGCAACCACGTCACCTGCCCCGACAACAACTACCGAGGAAACAACGACTCCTGCTCCAAAACTGAACCAACAATAACACCTGCTCCAACAACTGAAGGAACAACCACCACAGTGACGTTCAGATCTGTTCAAAGCACATTCACAAGTGACTTGAACAATCAATCATCTGCAGCATTTAGAGATCGAGTTTCAATGATAAAGTCACAGGTAAGTCAAACCCTTAGAATAAAATCTTCTGGTACAAATACTGAACTTTTTCAACAGAGAGCTCAAGCCCCATTCAGAGAACTGAAAGGTTATGGTAACACTTTAAAACACAGTTAATACTCGTTTTACTTTATTTTTGTATCTTTCTAGGTTTGTATATTTCTAGGTGTTAATTTTTTCCAAATGTTTGTTTTCCAGTAAGTAACCAGTATTTACAAAAATAGTATAATTTACTCCATTGTTCCCTACAGTCTTGTTTCTAAGTAAATTGTTTATTGAAACTTGATTCATACAGCAGAATTAGATTAGGGCTTTATTTTAAGTGTTACCACTATCATCACTAAAACCAAGTTTCAGAAAGTATCAATAACCTTCATAAATAAGCATTAAGGCATGCTTAACTTCAATACTTGTACAGTATACAATAAAACATACAGTACGAAGAATTGAAACACAGCTAGTGAATGGTCAATTCCCCAAGTAGAAATTCCCCACATAGAAAGGAATCGCATACCAGTTGAAAAAATGTGCACACTGCCCAGAAATACACGTGAAGACACTTAATGTTACTGCAAAAACTGAATAGGTCATCTATTATTTTTTTAATCCTGTGGTGGTTCTCATCATTATTTTTCCTCCTGTCTGTCGGTCTCCTGGACACAGTTAGATTTCTGCACTACAGAAAGTACAGAAAACAAAATAAAAATAAAAAACTGTAAAATAAGGAAATATAATGACAAACTGGAATATTTGCATTTCCTGATCAAAATACAGGTACAGAAGTGCTGCTGCAGAATAATAATAGTAATTGCTACATGAAATAAAGAGCCAAGATAACTAAACTACACCTCCAGCTCACTGTACAACTTAGGCAAACATAGGTGAAACGTGTTTAAGTACCATTTGTTTTCTGTTTCTGCAGCTTGAACCTGTGTTCCACATGGCTTTCCCTTCCTCCTTCATGTCCCTGGACGTGTTGTCATTCAGGTAATTTGTTAAGACTTTTAAGAAATTTTAAGAGTAGTGACCAAAATGTGATATTTCAAAATTATTTTGTGTTTCTCCATCTGCAGAAATGGATCAGTCATCAATAACGTGAACCTTCTCTTTGCAAGCACATCTGTTCCTAATAATGTTGAGATTGGGAGGGTTTTGATCAATGATAGTTTAAACGTCACTGGCTTCGACATTGAAAGGAACTCAATCAAAGTGAATGACACCCTATATTCTGATCTACCTGCCCCGACAACAACTACCGAGGCAACCACGACACCTGCCCCGACAACAACTACCGAGGCAACCACGACACCTGCCCCGACAACAACCGAGGAAACCACGACACCTGCCCCGACAACAACTACCGAGGCAACCACGACACCTGCCCCGACAACAACTACCGAGGCAACCACGACACCTGCCCCGACAACAACAACCGAGGCAACCACGACACCTGCCCCGACAACAACTACCGAGGCAACCACGACACCTGCCCCGACAACAACTACCGAGGCAACCACGACACCTGCCCCGACAACAACTACCGAGGAAACCACGACACCTGCCACGACACCTGCCCTGACAACAACAACCGAGGAAACCACGACACCTGCCCCGACAACAACAACCGAGGAAACCACGACACCTGCCCCGACAACAACTACCGAGGCAACCACGACACCTGCCCCGACAACAACTACCGAGGAAACCACGACACCTGGCCCGACAACAACTACCGAGGAAACCACGACACCTGGCCCGACAACAACAACCGAGGCAACCACGACACCTGCCCCGACAACAACTACCGAGGAAACCACGGCACCTGCCCCGACAACAACAACCGAGGAAACCACGACACCTGCCCCGACAACAACTACCGAGGAAACCACGACACCTGCCCCGACAACAACTACCGAGGCAACCACGACACCTGCCCCGACAACAACAACCGAGGAAACCACGACACCTGCCCCGACAACAACTACCGAGGCAACCACGACACCTGCCCCGACAACAACTACCGAGGAAACCACGACACCTGCCCCGACAACAACTACCGAGGCAACCACGACACCTGCCCCGACAACAACAACCGAGGAAACCACGACACCTGGCCCGACAACAACTACCGAGGCAACCACGACACCTGCCCCGACAACAACAACCGAGGAAACCACGACACCTGCCCCGACAACAACTACCGAGGAAACCACGACACCTGCCCCGACAACAACTACCGAGGCAACCACGACACCTGCCCCGACAACAACAACCGAGGAAACCACGACACCTGGCCCGACAACAACTACCGAGGCAACCACGACACCTGCCCCGACAACAACAACCGAGGAAACCACGACACCTGCCCCGACAACAACAACCGAGGAAACCACGACACCTGGCCCGACAACAACAACCGAGGAAACCACGACACCTGCCCCGACAACAACTACCGAGGCAACCACGACACCTGCCCCGACAACAACAACCGAGGAAACCACGACACCTGCCCCGACAACAACTACCGAGGCAACCACGACACCTGCCCCGACAACAACAACCGAGGAAACCACGACACCTGCCCCGACAACAACTACCGAGGCAACCACGACACCTGCCCCGACAACAACTACCGAGGCAACCACGACACCTGCCCCGACAACAACAACCGAGGAAACCACGACACCTGCCCCGACAACAACAACCGAGGCAACCACGACACCTGCCCCGACAACAACCACCGAGGCAACCACGACACCTGCCCCGACAACAACTACCGAGGAAACCACGACACCTGCCCCGACAACAACTACCGAGGCAACCACGACACCTGGCCCGACAACAACAACCGAGGCAACCACGACACCTGGCCCGACAACAACAACCGAGGAAACCACGACACCTGCCCCGACAACAACTACCGAGGCAACCACGACACCTGCCCCGACAACAACTACCGAAGAAACCACGACACCTGCCCCGACAACAACTACCGAGGCAACCACGACACCTGGCCCGACAACAACAACCGAGGAAACCACGACACCTGCCCCGACAACAACTACCGAGGAAACCACGACACCTGCCCCGACAACAACTACCGAGGAAACCACGACACCTGGCCCGACAACAACAACCGAGGAAACCACGACACCTGCCCCGACAACAACTACCGAGGCAACCACGACACCTGGCCCGACAACAACTACCGAGGCAACCACGACACCTGCCCCGACAACAACCGAGGAAACCACGACACCTGGCCCGACAACAACTACCGAGGAAACCACGACACCTGCCCCGACAACAACTACCGAGGCAACCACGACACCTGCCCCGACAACAACTACCGAGGCAACCACGACACCTGCCCCGACAACAACAACAACCGAGGAAACCACGACACCTGGCCCGACAACAACTACTGAGGAAACCACGACACCTGCCCCGACAACAACTACCGAGGCAACCACAACACCTGCCCCGACAACAACAACTGAGGAAACCACGACACCTGGCCCGACAACAACTACCGAGGCAACCACGACACCTGCCCCGACAACAACTACCGAGGAAACCACGACACCTGCCCCGACAACAACAACCGAGGAAACCACGACACCTGCCCCGACAACAACTACCGAGGAAACCACGACACCTGCCCCGACAACAACAACCGAGGAAACCACGACACCTGCCCCGACAACAACAACCGAGGAAACCACGACACCTGCCCCGACAACAACTACCGAGGCAACCACGACACCTGCCCCGACAACAACTACCGAGGAAACAACGACTCCTGCTCCAAAAACTGAACCAACAATAACACCTGCTCCAACAACTGAAGGAACAACCACCATGGTGACGTTCAGATCTGTTCAAAGCACATTCACAAGTGACTTGAACAATCAATCATCTGCAGCATTTAGACATCGAGTTTCAATGATAAAGTCACAGGTAAGTCAAACCCTTAGAATAAAATCTTCTGGTACAAATACTGAACTTTTTCAACAGAGAGCTCAAGCCCCCATTCAGAGAACTGAAAGGTTATGGTAACACTTTAAAACACAGTTAATACTCGTTTTACTTTATTTTTGTATCTTTCTAGGTTTGTATATTTCTAGGTGTTAATTTTTTCCAAATGTTTGTTTTCCAGTAAGTAACCAGTATTTACAAAAATAGTATAATTTACTCCATTGTTCCCTACAGTCTTGTTTCTAAGTAAATTGTTTATTGAAACTTGATTCATACAGCAGAATTAGATTAGGGCTTTATTTTAAGTGTTACCACTGTCATCACTAAAACCAAGTTTCAGAAAGTATCAATAACCTTCATAAATAAGCATTAAGGCATGCTTAACTTCAATACTTGTACAGTATACAATAAAACATACAGTACGAAGAATTGAAACACAGCTAGTGAATGGTCAATTCCCCAAGTAGAAATTCCCCACATAGAAAGGAATCGCATACCAGTTGAAAAAATGTGCACACTGCCCAGAAATACACGTGAAGACACTTAATGTTACTGCAAAAAATGAATAGGTCATCTATTATTTTTTTAATCCTGTGGTGGTTCTCATCATTATTTTTCCTCCTGTCTGTCGGTCTCCTGGACACAGTTAGATTTCTGCACTACAGAAAGTACAGAAAACAAAATAAAAATAAAAAACTGTAAAATAAGGAAATATAATGACAAACTGGAATATTTGCATTTCCTGATCAAAATACAGGTACAGAAGTGCTGCTGCAGAATAATAATAGTAATTGCTACATGAAATAAAGAGCCAAGATAACTAAACTACACCTCCAGCTCACTGTACAACTTAGGCAAACATAGGTGAAACGTGTTTAAGTACCATTTGTTTTCTGTTTCTGCAGCTTGAACCTGTGTTCCACATGGCTTTCCCTTCCTCCTTCATGTCCCTGGACGTGTTGTCATTCAGGTAATTTGTTAAGACTTTTAAGAAATTTTAAGAGTAGTGACCAAAATGTGATATTTCAAAATTATTTTGTGTTTCTCCATCTGCAGAAATGGATCAGTCATCAATAACGTGAACCTTCTCTTTGCAAGCACATCTGTTCCTAATAATGTTGAGATTGGGAGGGTTTTGATCAATGATAGTTTAAACGTCACTGGCTTCGACATTGAAAGGAACTCAATCAAAGTGAATGACACCCTATATTCTGATCTACCTGCCCCGACAACAACTACCGAGGCAACCACGACACCTGCCCCGACAACAACAACCGAGGCAACCACGACACCTGCCCCGACAACAACTACCGAGGCAACCACGACACCTGCCCCGACAACAACTACCGAGGCAACCACGACACCTGCCCCGACAACAACTACCGAGGCAACCACGACACCTGCCCCGACAACAACAACCGAGGCAACCACGACACCTGCCCCGACAACAACTACCGAGGCAACCACGACACCTGCCCCGACAACAACAACAGAGGAAACCACGACACCTGCCCCGACAACAACTACCGAGGCAACCACGACACCTGCCCCGACAACAACTACCGAGGCAACCACGACACCTGCCCCGACAACAACTACCGAGGAAACCACGACACCTGGCCCGACAACAACTACCGAGGAAACCACGGCACCTGCCCCGACAACAACTACCGAGGCAACCACGACACCTGCCCCGACAACAACAACCGAGGCAACCACGACACCTGCCCCGACAACAACTACCGAGGCAACCACGACACCTGCCCCGACAACAACAACCGAGGAAACCACGACACCTGCCCCGACAACAACAACCGAGGAAACCACGACACCTGCCCCGACAACAACTACCGAGGCAACCACGACACCTGCCCCGACAACAACTACCGAGGCAACCACGACACCTGCCCCGACAACAACTACCGAGGCAACCACGACACCTGCCCCGACAACAACAACCGAGGAAACCACGACACCTGCCCCGACAACAACTACCGAGGCAACCACGACACCTGCCCCGACAACAACTACCGAGGAAACCACGACACCTGCCCCGACAACAACTACCGAGGAAACCACGACACCTGCCCCGACAACAACAACCGAGGAAACCACGACACCTGGCCCGACAACAACTACCGAGGCAACCACGACACCTGCCCCGACAACAACAACCGAGGAAACCACGACACCTGCCCCGACAACAACTACCGAGGCAACCACGACACCTGCCCGACAACAACTACCGAGGCAACCACGACACCTGCCCCGACAACAACAACCGAGGCAACCACGACACCTGCCCCGACAACAACAACCGAGGAAACCACGACACCTGGCCCGACAACAACTACCGAGGAAACCACGACACCTGCCCCGACAACAACTACCGAGGAAACCACGACACCTGCCCCGACAACAACTACCGAGGCAACCACGACACCTGCCCCGACAACAACAACCGAGGAAACCACGACACCTGCCCCGACAACAACTACCGAGGCAACCACGACACCTGCCCCGACAACAACTACCGAGGCAACCACGACACCTGCCCCGACAACAACAACCGAGGCAACCACGACACCTGCCCCGACAACAACAACCGAGGCAACCACGACACCTGCCCCGACAACAACCACCGAGGCAACCACGACACCTGCCCCGACAACAACTACCGAGGAAACCACGACACCTGCCCCGACAACAACTACCGAGGCAACCACGACACCTGGCCCGACAACAACAACCGAGGAAACCACGACACCTGGCCCGACAACAACAACCGAGGAAACCACGACACCTGGCCCGACAACAACAACCGAGGAAACCACGACACCTGCCCCGACAACAACTACCGAGGCAACCACGACACCTGCCCCGACAACAACAACCGAGGAAACCACGACACCTGCCCCGACAACAACTACCGAGGCAACCACGACACCTGCCCCGACAACAACAACCGAGGAAACCACGACACCTGCCCCGACAACAACTACCGAGGCAACCACGACACCTGCCCCGACAACAACTACCGAGGCAACCACGACACCTGCCCCGACAACAACAACCGAGGCAACCACGACACCTGCCCCGACAACAACTACCGAGGCAACCACGACACCTGCCCCGACAACAACTACCGAGGAAACCACGACACCTGCCCCGACAACAACTACCGAGGCAACCACGACACCTGGCCCGACAACAACAACCGAGGAAACCACGACACCTGGCCCGACAACAACAACCGAGGAAACCACGACACCTGCCCCGACAACAACTACCGAGGAAACCACGACACGTGGCCCGACAACAACAACCGAGGAAACCACGACACCTGCCCCGACAACAACTACCGAGGCAACCACGACACCTGGCCCGACAACAACTACCGAGGAAACCACGACACCTGCCCCGACAACAACCGAGGAAACCACGACACCTGGCCCGACAACAACCGAGGAAACCACGACACCTGGCCCGACAACAACTACCGAGGAAACCACGACACCTGCCCCGACAACAACTACCGAGGCAACCACGACACCTGCCCCGACAACAACAACCGAGGAAACCACGACACCTGCCCCGACAACAACAACAACCGAGGAAACCACGACACCTGGCCCGACAACAACTACCGAGGAAACCACGACACCTGGCCCGACAACAACAACCGAAGAAACCACGACACCTGCCCCGACAACAACTACCGAGGCAACCACGACACCTGCCCCGACAACAACAACCGAGGAAACCACGACACCTGCCCCGACAACAACTACCGAGGAAACCACGACACCTGCCCCGACAACAACTACCGAGGAAACCACGACACCTGGCCCGACAACAACAACCGAGGAAACCACGACACCTGCCCCGACAACAACTACCGAGGCAACCACAACACCTGCCCCGACAACAACAACCGAGGAAACCACGACACCTGCCCCGACAACAACAACCGAGGAAACCACGACACCTGCCCCGACAACAACTACCGAGGAAACCACGACACCTGCCCCGACAACAACAACCGAGGAAACCACGACACCTGCCCCGACAACAACAACCGAGGAAACCACGACACCTGCCCCGACAACAACTACCGAGGCAACCACGACACCTGCCCCGACAACAACTACCGAGGAAACAACGACTCCTGCTCCAAAAACTGAACCAACAATAACACCTGCTCCAACAACTGAAGGAACAACCACCATGGTGACGTTCAGATCTGTTCAAAGCACATTCACAAGTGACTTGAACAATCAATCATCTGCAGCATTTAGACATCGAGTTTCAATGATAAAGTCACAGGTAAGTCAAACCCTTAGAATAAAATCTTCTGGTACAAATACTGAACTTTTTTAACAGAGAGCTCAAGCCCCCATTCAGAGAACTGAAAGGTTATGGTAACACTTTAAAACACAGTTAATACTCGTTTTACTTTATTTTGTATCTTTCTAGGTTTGTATATTTCTAGGTGTTAATTTTTTCCAAATGTTTGTTTTCCAGTAAGTAACCAGTATTTACAAAAATAGTATAATTTACTCCATTGTTCCCTACAGTCTTGTTTCTAAGTAAATTGTTTATTGAAACTTGATTCATACAGCAGAATTAGATTAGGGCTTTATTTTAAGTGTTACCACTGTCATCACTAAAACCAAGTTTCAGAAAGTATCAATAACCTTCATAAATAAGCATTAAGGCATGCTTAACTTCAATACTTGTACAGTATACAATAAAACATACAGTACGAAGAATTGAAACACAGCTAGTGAATGGTCAATTCCCCAAGTAGAAATTCCCCACATAGAAAGGAATCGCATACCAGTTGAAAAAATGTGCACACTGCCCAGAAATACACGTGAAGACACTTAATGTTACTGCAAAAATGAATAGGTCATCTATTATTTTTTTAATCCTGTGGTGGTTCTCATCATTATTTTTCCTCCTGTCTGTCGGTCTCCTGGACACAGTTAGATTTCTGCACTACAGAAAGTACAGAAAACAAAATAAAAATAAAAAACTGTAAAATAAGGAAATATAATGACAAACTGGAATATTTGCATTTCCTGATCAAAATACAGGTACAGAAGTGCTGCTGCAGAATAATAATAGTAATTGCTACATGAAATAAAGAGCCAAGATAACTAAACTACACCTCCAGCTCACTGTACAACTTAGGCAAACATAGGTGAAACGTGTTTAAGTACCATTTGTTTTCTGTTTCTGCAGCTTGAACCTGTGTTCCACATGGCTTTCCCTTCCTCCTTCATGTCCCTGGACGTGTTGTCATTCAGGTAATTTGTTAAGACTTTTAAGAAATTTTAAGAGTAGTGACCAAAATGTGATATTTCAAAATTATTTTGTGTTTCTCCATCTGCAGAAATGGATCAGTCATCAATAACGTGAACCTTCTCTTTGCAAGCACATCTGTTCCTAATAATGTTGAGATTGGGAGGGTTTTGATCAATGATAGTTTAAACGTCACTGGCTTCGACATTGAAAGGAACTCAATCAAAGTGAATGACACCCTATATTCTGATCTACCTGCCCCGACAACAACTACCGAGGCAACCACGACACCTGCCCCGACAACAACAACCGAGGCAACCACGACACCTGCCCCGACAACAACTACCGAGGCAACCACGACACCTGCCCCGACAACAACTACCGAGGCAACCACGACACCTGCCCCGACAACAACTACCGAGGAAACCACGACACCTGCCCCGACAACAACAACCGAGGAAACCACGACACCTGCCCCGACAACAACAACAGAGGAAACCACGACACCTGCCCCGACAACAACTACCGAGGCAACCACGACACCTGCCCGACAACAACTACCGAGGCAACCACGACACCTGGCCCGACAACAACTACCGAGGAAACCACGACACCTGGCCCGACAACAACTACCGAGGCAACCACGACACCTGCCCCGACAACAACAACCGAGGAAACCACGACACCTGCCCCGACAACAACTACCGAGGCAACCACGACACCTGCCCCGACAACAACAACCGAGGAAACCACGACACCTGCCCCGACAACAACTACCGAGGCAACCACGACACCTGCCCCGACAACAACTAACGAGGCAACCGCGACACCTGCCCCGACAACAACTACCGAGGCAACCGCGACACCTGCCCCGACAACAACAACCGAGGAAACCACGACACCTGCCCCGACAACAACTACCGAGGCAACCACGACACCTGCCCCGACAACAACTACCGAGGAAACCACGACACCTGCCCCGACAACAACTACCGAGGCAACCACGACACCTGCCCCGACAACAACAACCGAGGAAACCACGACACCTGCCCCGACAACAACTACCGAGGCAACCACGACACCTGCCCCGACAACAACAACCGAGGAAACCACGACACCTGGCCCGACAACAACAACCGAGGAAACCACGACACCTGGCCCGACAACAACTACCGAGGCAACCACGACACCTGCCCCGACAACAACTACCGAGGCAACCACGACACCTGCCCCGACAACAACAACCGAGGCAACCACGACACCTGCCCCGACAACAACTACCGAGGCAACCACGACACCTGCCCCGACAACAACAACCGAGGAAACCACGACACCTGCCCCGACAACAACTACCGAGGCAACCACGACACCTGCCCCGACAACAACTACCGAGGCAACCACGACACCTGCCCCGACAACAACTACCGAGGCAACCACGACACCTGCCCCGACAACAACAACCGAGGCAACCACGACACCTGCCCCGACAACAACAACCGAGGAAACCACGACACCTGCCCCGACAACAACTACCGAGGCAACCACGACACCTGCCCCGACAACAACTAACGAGGCAACCACGACACCTGCCCCGACAACAACTACCGAGGCAACCACGACACCTGCCCCGACAACAACAACCGAGGAAACCACGACACCTGCCCCGACAACAACTACCGAGGCAACCACGACACCTGCCCCGACAACAACTACCGAGGAAACCACGACACCTGCCCCGACAACAACTACCGAGGCAACCACGACACCTGCCCCGACAACAACAACCGAGGCAACCACGACACCTGCCCCGACAACAACAACAACGAGGAAACCACGACACCTGGCCCGACAACAACTACCGAGGAAACCACGACACCTGCCCCGACAACAACTACCGAGGCAACCACAACACCTGCCCCGACAACAACAACCGAGGAAACCACGACACCTGGCCCGACAACAACTACCGAGGCAACCACGACACCTGCCCCGACAACAACTACCGAGGCAACCACGACACCTGCCCCGACAACAACAACCGAGGAAACCACGACACCTGCCCCGACAACAACTACCGAGGAAACCACGACACCTGCCCGACAACAACAACCGAGGAAACCACGACACCTGCCCCGACACAACAACCGAGGAAACCACGACACCTGCCCCGACAACAACTACCGAGGCAACCACGACACCTGCCCCGACAACAACAACCGAGGCAACCACGACACCTGCCCCGACAACAACTACCGAGGCAACCACGACACCTGCCCCGACAACAACCGAGGAAACCACGACACCTGGCCCGACAACAACTACCGAGGAAACCACGACACCTGCCCCGACAACAACTACCGAGGCAACCACGACACCTGCCCCGACAACAACAACCGAGGCAACCACGACACCTGCCCCGACAACAACAACAACCGAGGAAACCACGACACCTGGCCCGACAACAACTACCGAGGAAACCACGACACCTGCCCCGACAACAACTACCGAGGCAACCACAACACCTGCCCCGACAACAACAACCGAGGAAACCACGACACCTGGCCCGACAACAACTACCGAGGCAACCACGACACCTGCCCCGACAACAACTACCGAGGCAACCACGACACCTGCCCCGACAACAACAACCGAGGAAACCACGACACCTGCCCCGACAACAACTACCGAGGAAACCACGACACCTGCCCCGACAACAACAACCGAGGAAACCATGACACCTGCCCCGACAACAACAACCGAGGAAACCACGACACCTGCCCCGACAACAACTACCGAGGCAACCACGACACCTGCCCCGACAACAACTACCGAGGAAACAACGACTCCTGCTCCAAAAACTGAACCAACAATAACACCTGCTCCAACAACTGAAGGAACAACCACCATGGTGACGTTCAGATCTGTTCAAAGCACATTCACAAGTGACTTGAACAATCAATCATCTGCAGCATTTAGACATCGAGTTTCAATGATAAAGTCACAGGTAAGTCAAACCCTTAGAATAAAATCTTCTGGTACAAATACTGAACTTTTTCAACAGAGAGCTCAAGCCCCCATTCAGAGAACTGAAAGGTTATGGTAACACTTTAAAACACAGTTAATACTCGTTTTACTTTATTTTTGTATCTTTCTAGGTTTGTATATTTCTAGGTGTTAATTTTTTCCAAATGTTTGTTTTCCAGTAAGTAACCAGTATTTACAAAAATAGTATAATTTACTCCATTGTTCCCTACAGTCTTGTTTCTAAGTAAATTGTTTATTGAAACTTGATTCATACAGCAGAATTAGATTAGGGCTTTATTTTAAGTGTTACCACTGTCATCACTAAAACCAAGTTTCAGAAAGTATCAATAACCTTCATAAATAAGCATTAAGGCATGCTTAACTTCAATACTTGTACAGTATACAATAAAACACACAGTACGAAGAATTGAAACACAGCTAGTGAATGGTCAATTCCCCAAGTAGAAATTCCCCACATAGAAAGGAATCGCATACCAGTTGAAAAAATGTGCACACTGCCCAGAAATACACGTGAAGACACTTAATGTTACTGCAAAAAATGAATAGGTCATCTATTATTTTTTTAATCCTGTGGTGGTTCTCATCATTATTTTTCCTCCTGTCTGTCGGTCTCCTGGACACAGTTAGATTTCTGCACTACAGAAAGTACAGAAAACAAAATAAAAATAAAAAACTGTAAAATAAGGAAATATAATGACAAACTGGAATATTTGCATTTCCTGATCAAAATACAGGTACAGAAGTGCTGCTGCAGAATAATAATAGTAATTGCTACATGAAATAAAGAGCCAAGATAACTAAACTACACCTCCAGCTCACTGTACAACTTAGGCAAACATAGGTGAAACGTGTTTAAGTACCATTTGTTTTCTGTTTCTGCAGCTTGAACCTGTGTTCCACATGGCTTTCCCTTCCTCCTTCATGTCCCTGGACGTGTTGTCATTCAGGTAATTTGTTAAGACTTTTAAGAAATTTTAAGAGTAGTGACCAAAATGTGATATTTCAAAATTATTTTGTGTTTCTCCATCTGCAGAAATGGATCAGTCATCAATAACGTGAACCTTCTCTTTGCAAGCACATCTGTTCCTAATAATGTTGAGATTGGGAGGGTTTTGATCAATGATAGTTTAAACGTCACTGGCTTCGACATTGAAAGGAACTCAATCAAAGTGAATGACACCCTATATTCTGATCTACCTGCCCCGACAACAACTACCGAGGCAACCACGACACCTGCCCCGACAACAACAACCGAGGCAACCACGACACCTGCCCCGACAACAACTACCGAGGCAACCACGACACCTGCCCCGACAACAACAACCGAGGCAACCACGACACCTGCCCCGACAACAACTACCGAGGCAACCACGACACCTGCCCCGACAACAACAACCGAGGAAACCACGACACCTGCCCCGACAACAACTACCGAGGCAACCACGACACCTGCCCCGACAACAACTACCGAGGCAACCACGACACCTGGCCCGACAACAACTACCGAGGAAACCACGACACCTGCCCCGACAACAACTACCGAGGCAACCACGACACCTGGCCCGACAACAACAACCGAGGAAACCACGACACCTGCCCCGACAACAACTACCGAGGAAACCACGACACCTGCCCCGACAACAACTACCGAGGCAACCACGACACCTGCCCCGACAACAACAACCGAGGAAACCACGACACCTGCCCCGACAACAACAACCGAGGAAACCACGACACCTGCCCCGACAACAACTACCGAGGCAACCACGACACCTGCCCCGACAACAACAACCGAGGAAACCACGACACCTGCCCCGACAACAACAACCGAGGCAACCACGACACCTTCCCCGACAACAACAACCGAGGAAACCACGACACCTGGCCCGACAACAACTACCGAGGAAACCACGACACCTGGCCCGACAACAACAACCGAGGCAACCACGACACCTGCCCCGACAACAACAACCGAGGAAACCACGACACCTGCCCCGACAACAACAACCGAGGAAACCACGACACCTGCCCCGACAACAACTACCGAGGCAACCACGACACCTGCCCCGACAACAACTACCGAGGCAACCACGACACCTGCCCCGACAACAACTACCGAGGAAACCACGACACCTGCCCCGACAACAACTACCGAGGAAACCACGACACCTGGCCCGACAACAACAACCGAGGAAACCACGACACCTGCCCCGACAACAACAACCGAGGAAACCACGACACCTGCCCCGACAACAACAACCGAGGAAACCACGACACCTGCCCCGACAACAACTACCGAGGCAACCACGACACCTGCCCCGACAACAACTACCGAGGCAACCACGACACCTGCCCCGACAACAACAACCGAGGCAACCACGACACCTGGCCCGACGACAACTACCGAGGAAACCACGACACCTGCCCCGACAACAACTACCGAGGAAACCACGACACCTGCCCCGACAACAACTACCGAGGCAACCACGACACCTGCCCCGACAACAACAACCGAGGCAACCACGACACCTGCCCCGACAACAACAACCGAGGAAACCACGACACCTGGCCCGACAACAACAACCGAGGAAACCACGACACCTGCCCCGACAACAACTACCGAGGCAACCACGACACCTGCCCCGACAACAACAACCGAGGCAACCACGACACCTGCCCCGACAACAACTACCGAGGCAACCACGACACCTGCCCCGACAACAACAACCGAGGAAACCACGACACCTGCCCCGACAACAACTACCGAGGCAACCACGACACCTGCCCCGACAACAACTACCGAGGCAACCACGACACCTGCCCCGACAACAACAACCGAGGCAACCACGACACCTGCCCCGACAACAACAACCGAGGCAACCACGACACCTGCCCCGACAACAACCACCGAGGCAACCACGACACCTGCCCCGACAACAACTACCGAGGAAACCACGACACCTGCCCCGACAACAACTACCGAGGCAACCACGACACCTGGCCCGACAACAACAACCGAGGAAACCACGACACCTGGCCCGACAACAACAACCGAGGAAACCACGACACCTGGCCCGACAACAACAACCGAGGAAACCACGACACCTGCCCCGACAACAACTACCGAGGAAACCACGACACCTGCCCCGACAACAACAACCGAGGCAACCACGACACCTGCCCCGACAACAACTACCGAGGAAACCACGACACCTGCCCCGACAACAACTACAGAGGCAACCACGACACCTGCCCCGACAACAACTACCGAGGAAACCACGACACCTGCCCCGACAACAACTACCGAGGCAACCACGACACCTGGCCCGACAACAACAACCGAGGCAACCACGACACCTGGCCCGACAACAACAACCGAGGAAACCACGACACCTGGCCCGACAACAACTACCGAGGAAACCACGACACGTGGCCCGACAACAACAACCGAGGAAACCACGACACCTGCCCCGACAACAACTACCGAGGCAACCACGACACCTGGCCCGACAACAACTACCGAGGCAACCACGACACCTGCCCCGACAACAACCGAGGAAACCACGACACCTGGCCCGACAACAACTACCGAGGAAACCACGACACCTGCCCCGACAACAACTACCGAGGCAACCACGACACCTGCCCCGACAACAACAACCGAGGAAACCACAACACCTGCCCCGACAACAACAACAACCGAGGAAACCACGACACCTGGCCCGACAACTACTACCGAGGAAACCACGACACCTGCCCCGACAACAACTACCGAGGCAACCACAACACCTGCCCCGACAACAACAACCGAGGAAACCACGACACCTGGCCCGACAACAACTACCGAGGAAACCACGACACCTGCCCCGACAACAACTACCGAGGCAACCACAACACCTGCCCCGACAACAACAACCGAGGAAACCACGACACCTGGCCCGACAACAACTACCGAGGCAACCACGACACCTGCCCCGACAACAACTACCGAGGCAACCACGACACCTGCCCCGACAACAACAACCGAGGAAACCACGACACCTGCCCCGACAACAACTACCGAGGAAACCACGACACCTGCCCCGACAACAACAACCGAGGAAACCACGACACCTGCCCCGACAACAACAACCGAGGAAACCACGACACCTGCCCCGACAACAACTACCGAGGCAACCACGACACCTGCCCCGACAACAACTACCGAGGAAACAACGACTCCTGCTCCAAAAACTGAACCAACAATAACACCTGCTCCAACAACTGAAGGAACAACCACCATGGTGACGTTCAGATCTGTTCAAAGCACATTCACAAGTGACTTGAACAATCAATCATCTGCAGCATTTAGAGATCGAGTTTCAATGATAAAGTCACAGGTAAGTCAAACCCTTAGAATAAAATCTTCTGGTACAAATACTGAACTTTTTCAACAGAGAGCTCAAGCCCCCATTCAGAGAACTGAAAGGTTATGGTAACACTTTAAAACACAGTTAATACTCGTTTTACTTTATTTTTGTATCTTTCTAGGTTTGTATATTTCTAGGTGTTAATTTTTTCCAAATGTTTGTTTTCCAGTAAGTAACCAGTATTTACAAAAATAGTATAATTTACTCCATTGTTCCCTACAGTCTTGTTTCTAAGTAAATTGTTTATTGAAACTTGATTCATACAGCAGAATTAGATTAGGGCTTTATTTTAAGTGTTACCACTGTCATCACTAAAACCAAGTTTCAGAAAGTATCAATAACCTTCATAAATAAGCATTAAGGCATGCTTAACTTCAATACTTGTACAGTATACAATAAAACACACAGTACGAAGAATTGAAACACAGCTAGTGAATGGTCAATTCCCCAAGTAGAAATTCCCCACATAGAAAGGAATCGCATACCAGTTGAAAAAATGTGCACACTGCCCAGAAATACACGTGAAGACACTTAATGTTACTGCAAAAAATGAATAGGTCATCTATTATTTTTTTAATCCTGTGGTGGTTCTCATCATTATTTTTCCTCCTGTCTGTCGGTCTCCTGGACACAGTTAGATTTCTGCACTACAGAAAGTACAGAAAACAAAATAAAAATAAAAAACTGTAAAATAAGGAAATATAATGACAAACTGGAATATTTGCATTTCCTGATCAAAATACAGGTACAGAAGTGCTGCTGCAGAATAATAATAGTAATTGCTACATGAAATAAAGAGCCAAGATAACTAAACTACACCTCCAGCTCACTGTACAACTTAGGCAAACATAGGTGAAACGTGTTTAAGTACCATTTGTTTTCTGTTTCTGCAGCTTGAACCTGTGTTCCACATGGCTTTCCCTTCCTCCTTCATGTCCCTGGACGTGTTGTCATTCAGGTAATTTGTTAAGACTTTTAAGAAATTTTAAGAGTAGTGACCAAAATGTGATATTTCAAAATTATTTTGTGTTTCTCCATCTGCAGAAATGGATCAGTCATCAATAACGTGAACCTTCTCTTTGCAAGCACATCTGTTCCTAATAATGTTGAGATTGGGAGGGTTTTGATCAATGATAGTTTAAACGTCACTGGCTTCGACATTGAAAGGAACTCAATCAAAGTGAATGACACCCTATATTCTGATCTACCTGCCCCGACAACAACTACCGAGGCAACCACGACACCTGCCCCGACAACAACAACCGAGGCAACCACGACACCTGCCCCGACAACAACTACCGAGGCAACCACGACACCTGCCCCGACAACAACTACCGAGGCAACCACGACACCTGCCCCGACAACAACTACCGAGGCAACCACGACACCTGCCCCGACAACAACAACCGAGGAAACCACGACACCTGCCCCGACAACAACTACCGAGGCAACCACGACACCTGCCCCGACAACAACTACCGAGGCAACCACGACACCTGGCCCGACAACAACTACCGAGGAAACCACGACACCTGCCCCGACAACAACTACCGAGGCAACCACGACACCTGGCCCGACAACAACAACCGAGGAAACCACGACACCTGCCCCGACAACAACTACCGAGGAAACCACGGCACCTGCCCCGACAACAACTACCGAGGCAACCACGACACCTGCCCCGACAACAACAACCGAGGAAACCACGACACCTGCCCCGACAACAACAACCGAGGAAACCACGACACCTGCCCCGACAACAACTACCGAGGAAACCACGACACCTGCCCCGACAACAACAACCGAGGAAACCACGACACCTGCCCCGACAACAACAACCGAGGCAACCACGACACCTGCCCCGACAACAACAACCGAGGAAACCACGACACCTGGCCCGACAACAACTACCGAGGAAACCACGACACCTGGCCCGACAACAACAACCGAGGCAACCACGACACCTGCCCCGACAACAACAACCGAGGAAACCACGACACCTGCCCCGACAACAACAACCGAGGAAACCACGACACCTGCCCCGACAACAACTACCGAGGCAACCACGACACCTGCCCCGACAACAACTACCGAGGCAACCACGACACCTGCCCCGACAACAACTACCGAGGAAACCACGACACCTGGCCCGACAACAACAACCGAGGCAACCACGACACCTGCCCCGACAACAACAACCGAGGAAACCACGACACCTGCCCCGACAACAACAACCGAGGCAACCACGACACCTGGCCCGACGACAACTACCGAGGAAACCACGACACCTGCCCCGACAACAACTACCGAGGAAACCACGACACCTGCCCCGACAACAACTACCGAGGCAACCACGACACCTGCCCCGACAACAACAACCGAGGAAACCACGACACCTGGCCCGACAACAACTACCGAGGCAACCACGACACCTGCCCCGACAACAACTACCGAGGCAACCACGACACCTGCCCCGACAACAACTACCGAGGAAACCACGACACCTGGCCCGACAACAACAACCGAGGAAACCACGACACCTGCCCCGACAACAACTACCGAGGCAACCACGACACCTGCCCCGACAACAACAACCGAGGCAACAACGACACCTGCCCCGACAACGACAATTGCTGCACCAAACACGACTTTTACTGTTCAACCTATTTACTACATCTTAATAATTTTGGAAGTTTCTTTTTCAATTGACCTCACTAACTCCAACAGCAGTCTATACAAAGATCTTGAGCAACGAGTTGTAGCTACGGTGAGTAATTTCCCAAATTGAGCAAATTACTGACCGTGAGAATATTACACATGATTACACACAAATGTTTAGCTGAAGGACACATTTGTTAAGCTGGAAATTAATTTCATGTACATTTTCATTTCAGTCCAATTTAATTTGAAAACAATTGTGCTTGAACGCTTCTCAAGGGTTTTCAATGTTGCTTTTTATTGCAGTGTGAGTTCATATACAGACCAAGATTTGTTCAGTTTGACCACTGTACTGTGACACTGTTCAGGTAAATACATTTTCTTATAGTAGTTCACAGGTGTTTTGTATGCAGAAGTATGGTCTTAAAATAGGTATTGTCTAATGGTGATACTGTTATGTTTACATCACCCATAAAAACGGCAACAGTATCATCGAATATTTTCATTTGACATATGGTTTTATGAAACAGGAGTGTCCCAATTCGAGCCGATGGAACTGAAGCAGAGCTGCAGGTTGTGTTCAATCAGAAAACTCGCTCTGCAGAACTCCCACAGAACAGTGTCATTGCTCAAACCTTAGTGGAAGCTGTGAGTAATACCAACAACAGCTTCAATGTGACCATAAATCCCAACAGAGTCAAAATAATAGGTAAGTAAACACAACACAATGTATTGCTCTACAGTATGTAAAACATTTACGTCTTAACCTTCCTGTAAAATTCATGCAAAACACCTATTCAAGGCATATCCAAAGTAAATTGAATGTAGTTGTTAAACCATTTGGAGTATATGAATGGTTCTGGGCTTCTTTGAAAGATAACGCTCTGGAGTGTCTAACCCAAAAGTCATGATTGTAAGTGCTACTGGAATTGATTAATATAAGTTTAAACACACTAGAAAATTCTTGCTAATAAATGCATGTAGACAACTATAGCTGGAACTTATTAGCTGGAAAACATTGTAGGGCCTCGGCATAAAGCCTTACCTAGTCCAAGTTTAAATTTCATACCAATACCATGAAGAAATTACTAATTTACACAGGTTTTTCTAAGTGTGTGTCTTAGTGTATTTTTTCTAAAACGGCATCGCTCCTTGGTGGCAGGCGGCTGCTGCTGCATCGCTCCATATCAGCCGGTAGATTGACGTAGATGTGTTTTTATGCTGGTAGATCATGAACTTCCTGTTTAAAGCTCGATATTGTTATTTTCAAAATTTTATTGGCTGCACAAAGTGCCAGTCATCGGCACAATTGCTTGCAATTGGCTCAGCCTACCCACGAAATAATAGGGGCTGGCCCTTCCTTACAGCGTGGGCTCTTGTTGGCTATTGTAGGCTGTGAAAGGAACATGTGAGCTGTTATTAGGTCTGATTTGGTATCACTCTAAAGGTCAGAGTTCAGCGGATAATTTGAATACAAGCTATCCTAGTTGTTAACATTCAAATCTGAGTTATTACGGTTACAATGACATACGAGCCACGTCTGCCGGCAAATATAAAACGATCCGGCCGCAGTCCCTGGGGATTTATTGATGGAATAATGTATTATTATATAAATATTTTTACTGGATTGGATTGTCTGGACCTTTGACAACGTAACAACCGTTTTTGTTGGAATATAATCGACCGGTGGATTACTATGAGGCATATATGAGGTATACACGAGATTCATCAAAAAAACTGTGTTCAGTGTTGGACAGTTTAATCCATCTTTCTGTTCAACACTGTGGCATGACAAGCTTTTTTTAAGCTACCTTGTATTCAGCCAGAATATGTGTAATGTAAATTGTTATTAACTGTAAGATGTTTGACATTAGCAACTTCGAACTAGACAAGAAGCTAAAACGTCTACCGAGCCAACTCTTTCTATGGCCTTTATGATCAGTGAAACTGGCACCAAAGTCATTTTTACAAATATAAACAAATCATTTTTGGTTTGAATTCTTATTAATTTATTCTTTTAAAATATTTTACAGCAGGTCCAGTTCCATCTACGACTACCACATCTACAAATGCTGCACCAATCAACGTGAATGGCACCCGTAAGCTATATTGTGTTCCACTTCTTCAAAAATGTCACAACGTTGCACAGCTGTTTTTTAAAGTAATGTTTTGTTTACTTTTTACCGAATTTACAGAATCAAGTGGAGTGAGCCACAAGATCAGTCTCGTTACTGCATCCTGCCTGGTATTGTTGTCATGGATACTATCAAGCCAGCAATAGCATCAGTGCTGATTACCATTTGAATTGCCAGCAGACTATGACTGCCATTACTGGTATGAACAAGGACTTTGTTGTCGGTAAAAATCCAAGATTCATGATGGTCTTTGCTCTTGTATGTAGAATGACACAGCCAACTTTAAGCACCTGGCCCATTGAATCATCACTACAATAACAACCTAAACAAAATTACAATACTGTCTGTTAAGCCCTGGGATGTCAGAAATGGTTGCACTCTGACTTTTTATATAAAATGTAATGTATAAATGCATCTTGCTTCTCTGAGCACTGTGCTATAGCAATTTTTAACTTTCAGTACTAATTCTTTCCTTAAGTCATGTTAAACAAGTAAAATCAGCCACACTGGAAAGTAAAAATCACCTTCACCATTGTCTGAATGAATTTTATTTTGAAACGTGCAGATTGAGAAATTCAAATGTGAGATGTCTGTGAAGTTAGTTGTCATCAACACAGGTCATTTTACAAGCAAAGATGATTCAAAATGGTGTTGTTTTACTCTGACCTTCAAACTATCTAAACCTTTCTGTAACTTTCAAAAGCATGTGAAATTTATGTTTAGGTTTCATTTAGTGTACACATTGAAATTATGTAATCACGTATAGCTATATTCTGTGAGACTGTTGTGGTTTGTATAATTTAAATCAGAAACTAAACAATGATCAGAATGCAAATTTAAATTTTGTGAATTTAAATTGTCTCTAGTGTGATGTTTTGCAATTTTTGATGAGTAAACAGAAAATGTATCAGGGCATGTTTAACCTTGCACAACTCTTATAAAATTGAAACACCTATCATTTTGTGTCTGAAACTTAATTTTGATGAAAGGCTGCGGTTGCTTCTTACTCACTAGATTGGTAGGAGCAGAAGCAGCAAGTGATTGATGGCCTGATGGCAAAACACGACGGAAAAAGTCACAAAACACACTAGAGACTTCACGATAGAGAAGTTTGAGAGTAATTTTACCACTGAGTAGACGGAGAAATCTAGCGATGAGGGGCAGGAGAGTCTTTGAGCGAGCAGTTGATAAGTAGATTGCAATCAGGGTGGAGATTCAGTTTTTGCACCCTTCCTCTGAACGCCCTCCCTAGCCACATCAAACAAGCTAACTTTATGCCATCTTTGAAACAAGCACTCAAAACCCACCTTTTCAAGTCTACATTCCCCAGCTAACTTCGTTCCCTTTTCTCCCGTCCATGTTCTTTTCAACTAATTATTTTTATCTTCCCACTATGAAGTGTCTTTATGTATTTAGAAAAGTGCTATATAAATGTAATTTATTATTATTATTATTAACTGTCACAAGCCAGCCGGGACAAAAAGGAGGTGAGACACAACAGGCACAAGCATGCTAAAGATATGGTTTATTGTAAAAGTTAAAGAAAGGTCAAATCTGATATGGTTTATTGTAAAAGTTAAAGAAAGGTCAAATCACCAAAAATATGCAGTGTGGCAAAGTATGACTATCAGTTGTGTCAGCAGTGAATGGATGAGTGAGATGCGTGTGTACGTGTGTGTGTTGTCAGGATAAACCAAAAGAAAGACGCAGTATAGACCTGGTAAGACGCCGGCCCAGGAGGAGAGAGAACAAAAGAATGATCAATAAATAAATAAGCTCTGAAGGTAGAGCTGCACAGCTCAATCAGCCTACTGCAGGAGAAGGAAGCAGGAAGGGGAGGGGCCTAAACATAACACAAACACATAATTTTAAACAAGGGAGGAGGGAAAAGTGAAAACGCAGGAGAATCAAAGAAAACAGCTGGAATCATGATCAGAGCCGTGACATCAAGGTCTAAATCTACACACAAGGTCTCCCCAGCACAGATCCATCCCACTGTGTTGTGTGTACACCTTTAGGGAAACTTTTGAGTCTCTCACCCCAAGATCCCTGCCTGACTAAAAGATCTCCAAACCCAAAAGAGTTGTCGGGTTTGAACAAGGTCTGTCAGATCAAAGGCTTTGTCATACTGAATCCCTGTGGATCTAAAGTGACTTGTTTTACCCTAAAATCTACTGATTCCGGCTATGGTGAGTAACGGCTACGCCGCGGTTGCCGGAGCTAATCGCGGCCATTCCAGTCAATGCTCGTGAGTCCAATAGCTACAGTCACAGCATGTCCCAGAAGCTGCTCTCCACTCTGCTCTGCAGAGAATAGGTAGCAGGTCTATTTTTACTGATAGCCGCGTCAAGCAACACAGAGCAGATTGAACCAGACAGGAAGTCAGACACATAACGGCAGAGAGATCTTTCAAAATAAAACACCCTTTGGAGACTCCTGATCGTAAAACGACAATAAACACGTTTAAAACAGACACAAAACGAAATCATTTAACTGTGTAGCCTACTTAATCATAGTAGAAGCACAAAAAGCAAACACCGATTACCAAATCAACAAAATCTAAACATGTCAGCAAAATCAGGCAGGAAAAATGTTCAGATTCTGAAATGCTCCTTGTGGGAAATGCAGCCTGAAATTGACGGAACAAAACGGGGTCACATAGAGCTGTGGAGAAGTTAGTAGAAGCACAAAAAGAACAAATTACTAACAACTAAATAACGTGGGGCAGGCTGCATGCTGAAACACTTCTGACATGCTTCCAGTGGACTTTGACGGCGGGCTATGGAGGGATCAAAACCGTGACGCAGCCGTAGCGTGCCATAGTCAATGGATTCCTGGAGTAAGACTATCCAAAGTGCCAGTTAAACACTGTCCAGGCAACTTAACCTCACATGAACTAAGAGTTTATCAAGACCTCTCGGTTGACAGAGCAACCATGAACTGATGTCTCCAAATGGGTCTCTACACACACGCAAATCAAAGAAAGGGCCCCTTTGTTCTCTAGTCACACCAGAGTGTCAAACAGATAAGGCTGGCAGACGTAAACCTCTACAAGCATTTTTGGCTTTTAAGGAACCTGCCCAGGTTCTTTCATTCAGTCACACTGTCATAATATATATACGTATGTGTTGATGGCTCGGATCTTGGATCCCCATTCAGCTGACTTTTCAGGACCTGCCTTACTCTCTGTACCCTGCGACCACACTTTTTCTAGTCTGAACAACATTCCAATGTCGTTGCTGTAGATCCTGGTAGTGTGGATCAGTGAGTTGATGTCTCACTCATTTCTGGCATATAGCTTGATGTCATCCATGTAGAGGAGGTGACTGATGGTTGTTCCACTTTGGAACCGGTATCCGTAGCTAGTCTTTGTGATGATCTGGCTGAGGGGGTTCAGACCTATGCAGGAAAGCTGTGGTATGGCTCTGTTCTGGGATCTCCCTTGTAGTAGACCTAAATTTATTAGTTATGCATTTTAATAAATTTCTAAGAATTGATACCCAATTATGAATTTTTAAGATTCATAAAATCATTTTATTTAATTCCTCGTTAAGGGCACCACCGGAGTTGTTATAATCCTAGAGTCTCCGGACCTCTAGGTAGTTTTGAATAATTATACAATTATTACTAGTGATCAGTTAGTTAATAGTCGCTCAATTATCTTAAATCAGTCAGTCAGTCTCATATCTAAAGGGTCAATTCTCTTGGCAGGAACTATAAATAGGCAACACACACAGCTCTTGATTATATTACAGTGAATTTATTCTCTAACTAAGGTGATAAAAAGGTGGTTGGATACAGGGAACATAAACATTTGCTGAACAATGAGCCTGGAGGTTCGGTTGTGGGAAGCATTTGACTCATACGGCATAGAAGAGCTAATGAAAGTAAACTAATGCTATAGTTTAGGAGTTAAAATGGACATCTGATCACAGAACGTGTGTTAAGTCTTACTGCTTGTCGACAGCCTGCTTTTGGCCTGTTGCACGGGTCCCACTCTAGCTGCCCGATCCTGGCTTTTTGCTAGGGATTCTCCAGGGTTCTCCGTGTCTGATTGAAAACGCCTCCTCCGTCTGGCAATTCGACTGTTTTCAGGTTTCCTTCGTTGTAGCTGGTGAGACCACGTGGCTTGGTCTGACCTCGGTGAAGTTGGCTCGACGAAAAAGGCTTAAAATGGAACTTGGTCGTTCCTGAATTAGTCCAGTGTAACTTAACGAACAAACAAAAGAAATAAAGAAAATAAAACAAACTGAAGGCAGATCGATGTCGCGGCACTTCAGGTGTGTAGCTTCAGGCGAAGAAAGGGCCTGTTTGTTTCGCTGGCCGAGTCTGGGCGTTGCCTGGCGAGGCACGCTGCTCGTGCCGAAACGTCCAGAGGGGCCGAGCAGAGTGTAAGAGCCAACAGCGAAGAGAAGAGAGAGAGAGCGAGCAGGTCGCGTGTCGCTCTTTTGTTGCCTGGGCCGTGGTTCCCAAGGGGGCGTCTCAGGTTTCCCAAGGGACTGCCTTTCTAAACTTAATGTCTAAAGAAAAGAAATCTATTTGCACGTATTATAATCAAATATTTTCCACAATCGAACCTCAATGGTTGAACGGTTGTACTGTTCTAAGCATTTGGTAACAGGAAACAATTGTCACATTATTGGTCAGGATATTTATACATTTAACGGCATTTCCGATGAGGGCATGTAATACTTATTTCGCCCACTTGGAGGAGCTCAAAGTTACATGAGGAAAGCTTGGATTACATTAGATGAAGGAGTGTCTTGCTGAAAATAAAAACACTGCACAAGTAACTTCTTTTCAGCACTAATATCAACAGCAGATAGCAACAACAGTTAACATAAATGCTCAAATAGAGGCAAACATATTCAGGTAACTAAAGATTTAATTAAATTTAATTAGATGCTTTGAGTCTTTTGGAGATTGCAGTCCAGTTCAGTGTCTGGACAATGTCACACTTAGGTGAGACAAGGAGTATCCCTTTGATGTGGTAATAAAACAAAGAATAAGGTCAGTTGCCACGGAAACGTGTGTGGGGGGGCCAGTTTTGATAGGCTGTTCAGGGAGATGCCAATGGCTGGCTCGTGTCCCTTTGTCAGTTTAACAGTCAGGCCCCGTGTTATCAGCTTCGGAATCAAAAAGGTGCCAGTTTTATGGTCGGGATAGCACTTAAAGAAAGCAACTTTGACCCCTCCCCATCTTCTCTGGGGAGGAGAAAGGAATTTAGGGTAGCTCCAAATTTATTCAATGTAAAATGCACAAATCCACACCGTTGTTCACTACAACACACACAGCACACACAGCACACACACACACACACACACACACACATCTATTGGCGATTTGCACTATTCACTGCTAGCTGTGTATTGTTACTGTTTACTGTGTATGGTATTGGGGGTGAATGGTCTGAGTGTTACTATTATAGTATGTTGTGATTTGTTGTTGTCTATTCTTACTTTGTTTATGAGCCATACTTGTATGTGATGAATATGAATAAAGTTTGACTTTATTTAACTTAACGTGTTCTACCTTTTTGTATATAGTGATTTATGCAATGAACTCATACCTAGATGTTTTGGGGGCTAAGATTATTCAACAGAGACTGGTATAATACATTGTGATCAGCATGATCAGCTGATAATGTAGGAAACAGCAGACAATTGTACATATTCATTGATATCAATGAGTCGAAGCATTTGCAATTTGTTCAAAATAATGACAAATTGCTTTTATGATGTGCACAAGTGGAAAGATGATGTGGAGGTTGAACAATTAGTTTTGAGATTTTCCATTCTGATCTGAGACATGCACCAAAGCAACTGAGAAGAACTGTAAGAACTGATAGGTTATGAGTTTTACATGTCAGCTAAATTGAACAGCAGTTGCGTTTGGTTACTCTAAATTGTGAGGAAATTGAATTGTTCCCCATCTAGCATAAGTCTATCCATCTGACAACCTTTACAACAATACCACTGAACTATTATGTATCTTATGTATATGTGACAGGTTATTGTGATTGTTGGTCGCTCTTTTTAGTATGTAGAGATTTACGCAATAAATGTGTATAATTGCATCTGAGAGAAATATGATTTAATAGCAAACAAATGTAAAGTATTTTGATTTGCAAGGTTTACTCTGTGCATTTTGTGATCATAAATCATAAATGACTATAGTCACGTGAACAACTGACCTGTTCATATAGTTTGACAAAGTTTAATAGTCATTTGACAATGAGCCAAAGCATTGTGCCTAAGCGATTGAGAAAAACTGTAATTTTAGTTCTTCCTTCCATTTCTATCCTGACCTTTATGTTACATTTTATCTGTATCATGGTTGCAGAAATTGTATTTCCTTTAACCTTATGTAATTTTATGCTCCTTGATTCAATTTGCCTCTGCTCTGAAATTTTTTAAATGTGTATTTAAAAATTTAAAGCACTTTGTAACTCTGTTTTGCTGTATAAATAAAATGTATTATTATTTATTTATTTAAGTGTATGTACAGCATACATGTAGTTATTGTCTGTCATATCGGACATATCTGTTGTTATTGCATGTTTACAAATACAAATCCAAACAACTCTGCTACGAATAACTTTGTAATTGACAGGTTTATATAAAAGCTGCGAGGTAGAAAATAAATCAGTCAACCAGCTAATGAAACGTGTTTAAAAAGTCTTAAAAATGCAATTAATTCATTTCTATCATGTGTCAAAAGGTCTTAAATTTTGTTGTAGGCAGTTCTGAGAGTTACAAAATGTTTTTGTATCCAATTGTGAGCTGTCACACACCTATAAACTTAAAATGGCAGGCTGTTAAAATTTTTTTCTGGAGTTTCAGTCAGCACCATCAGACCTGTACAAACAGCATTGCTACTGTCCCACTAAAATCCAATCTTTGATTCATGCCAACTTCTATACTCAACTGTGAAATTCAATTATCATCTGACCCAAATCACTCACCAAAACACTCACAACTTCCCCCCACACAACCTCAGAGTGTAGTGTCTTTGAGTACAATGAAAAGTGCATGTATGTATTATGTATTATTAGGGCCCGAACTGTAGGAATTATTTTTCTTTCTTTCTTCTGAAAATCATTTTCAATTTAAAGGCATCAACGGTGTAAAGTTGTGCTATCTGGCAGGTTACATAAAAGTGTGTGCCAGTAGCGTGGCGTCAAAAGTTAATGATTCACCATGTGAACATGTCAGGTTTGATGACATTCCCGCTCCAATTACCTCAATATGCAAACAGGTGCGTTTGAGATGAAAGCAGCTGCTGCCGCCAAACTCTGTGATTGCAGCCACCTTGCTCCGCAAAGATTTAATGTCATGTGACATGTTGACGTTTTGCAGCCCTGGCGAAAATCAGACACAATTTCTAACCCAAGACATTTTTTTGGCCCACGTATCATCCCAGGACACATACAAAACCCTTATGGAGCTATACACTAAACCCAACTGGAAGTCGGCCATTTTGAATTTAATGGTCATTTTTGCCGATTCAAGGCTTGTGCAGACTAAGGTCACAATTTGTAAAAATACAAAACTACAGATCAGAAACCTCCAGAGTCCATTACGGAGTACCGCAGGGTTCAGTGCTAGGATCACTATCATTTATCATCTACCTCCTCCCTCTTGGCAACATCTTCCGTCGCTACAACATCCATTTTCACTGTTATGCTGACGATACACAACTTTATCTGTCCACTAACCCCTGCTCAACACTCCCCTCCAGAACACTCACTGCCTGTCTACATGACATACAGACATGGATGACAACTAATTACCTACAACTCAACAATAGTAAGACTTAGCTACTACTTATTGGTTCAAAATTTACTCTGTCAAAAACCAACATCATCTCACTCCCCATTAACGGAACCGTAATACCTGTCTCCACGCAGACAGAGCCTTGCTGTAATGTTGTAATGTAAACAGTACCCTCTCTTACTCCAGCCATATCAATAACGTATCCCGGACTGCCTTTTTCCACATACGAAACATCTCCAGACTACGCCCTGCTCTAACTCAACACTTAATGGAAGTCCTAGTAAATGCCTTTGTCACATCACGCATTGATGACTGCAATGCAATTTTATGAGTACTGCCGACTACCGACTGCAACTCATCCATAATGCTGCAGAAAGGATCATAACACGCTCGAAGTCCACAGAACTTACCACTCCTCTGCTGATTCAACTACACTGGCTCCAAACTCTGGAACCCCCCCCACATCCGTACACTGGACTCTAGCGATGTGCGGATCAATCCTAAAGTATCAATATTTCTAATACCATCGTTTCCTGCTCCAGGATCGATACTCATATAAAAGGATTGGTATCTAAACTCAGTCATTTGGAGTGAGTGTGTGTTTTATTATAAGTATCTTACTGTCACCAGGATGGTCTAATTATACTCTGTTGATAGGAACTACTTTTTCTTCCCCCTGTCAAAGTCATGATTGCGCTACAGCTCTGTGACGGAGCTTCTTTGAAGTGATTGAATACTGACTCTGGCTGACTGTAAAAACTGCCAGGTCTGGCTGTATTTTAGCTGTGAAGGTAATAATGTTGCTCTGTGTGATGTGTGTGCAAAGACTGGCTACACCGCAAACTTCGCTAAACATCTGAGATTAACCTTGAGTGTTATGAAAGGCGCCATCAAATAAAATGGATTATTATTTATTACACAACTTTCTGCGTTGGCAGATCGCTGCGATGTTCAGACTACACAACTTGCTGTCTTGAAGTCGTTGGTGGTGTTCACTCTACATGACTGATGGGCGACACGAGCTGACAATAGCCATGTTTCCATCAAATTGTCATGCGAATTATAAGCGGACTTTTGAAATGTCGCAAAAAAAAGAAAAAGTGAAATAGGTGCATTTCCATCAGCTGGTTAGCGGCAAGTGTAGTTACGTTAGTAGTTGACGTTACACATGGCTGTAATTTAACAAGATATATGGGTTCCAAACCAGAAAAAAAAACAGTCACATGGATTTGAGGGCCATTGATCTAAGAAAAATGGAGAGAGGTCATCAGGAATGTGTTTCAAGCGGCCAAGTTGTAACCAGCCATATCTCCGCGCGTTATAGGAATAGACGCCGTTAGTGTAAACACCTGATCATTCGTGATTTTTCGTGAAGTTCGCTATGTTAGAACTTATTCTGCAAAAATGTTTCCATCTCCCATTTAACACATTTACTCTTTTCAGCAAAGGTGAAAACTACCTCAAGTAAGTGTCAAAACTGTTTTGCGAAATTTAGGATTTTTTATTTTTTTATTTTGCCGTTTCCATCAACCTTTTCAGGCATGTGATTGGCAAAGGGTAAAAAAGCTGGAAAATATACTGAGACTCCCCCACCAATCAAACTGGCGGTGGCTCTATTATAGCATGTGGATGATAAAGCAGGACCCATGACAATAACTTATTCGGTGGATGTGTGGGAATCAAAGACAAGTGTCTAATACAGTTGCCCCATCGCAACCTCTCCATAATAATTATTTTGTATTCATTTTTACTGAACTTCAACAGCTAAATGTGCAACATGCAACATGAAATAACTGAGTCTATAACTAAATAATATACTACTATAACTACTTTCAAATTACTTCAGTTAAAGTTAATAGATTATTTTTAATGAATTACAGACAGCAGCAAAGGTTGTCGCCTGTTTAAGACTTGGTGGCCTAACTGTTAAAGAAACAATTAATATTATTCAGGAAACTCAGATCAAACAGCCAGATCAGTCTCTGTCTATTGATAAACTGTAGGAAAAAGTTTAACATTTCAACTCTGGCAGCGGGCAGTCGTGTGCGTGAGACAAGAACGACCGCGACAGTTTCACGGGATCGTGCCAGTAACACCGAAGCCGTTGCCATGGTTACCTCGCAGAGAGCTTGTTTGCCTGTCTGTTGATGAGGAGCGCAGAGCGACCCCGCAGATCAAAGCCGTCTAAAAAGGCCTTATATAAAACCCATCACAACCATTCACAAGAAATTAATTTATAACATACCAAAACCTTTAAAATCAGGACGACTTAAAAAGCAACCATTCACACAGCAAAGTGTATATAGGCTATATGAGTGATCAATCGACAGACAAAGTCAAAGTAAACATTAGACATAACCTATAACAAGCAATAATCAAAACATACCCAATTTATCCAATCCTTATCGTCAACTCAGAGTTGGGCAAGTTCCTCAGAAATAATACTACCTGTTGTGGTGGCAGCCCAACTCACGGTGAGTGTCCTGTTTTTTTCTCCTTTTCATCAGTTATTCTGTTTTTTGCCTGGTTTTCTCTGTTCTCTGCCTGCCTCCCTGTGTCTCCTCCCCTGTGTGTGCTCACTCCCTCTCCCTCCGCTCCTGAGCCCTGTCAACTACCCGCACCTGCACCTCGTCAGCCACCTCCTCTGCCTGCCACACCTGCCAGCGATCAGCCTCATCTCCAGCAGTTCTTCTACCCTGGTTCTCCAGTCAACCCCTGCTTAATCGTTGTTGCTCCAAACCCGGTGCATCTTGATCACTCAGGCTCCCACATGTATTTAGCATCTTGTTTACTTCCCTGTGTTTGTCTCCGCTGTCACTAACCCTGTCTTTCTGTCTGTTTCCCTCCCAGGTTCACTCACCCTCGTCCTCCGTTCAGTCGGCTGGGCTCATCCTCCGGTCCTCTCCTCTTTCGTGGGCTTTCCCCACGGCGTCAACCCCTTTTTCCCTCAATAAACTTCCTTCCCTCTGAGTGCTGCATTTGGGTCCTCTCTGTCCCCACACCACACCACACCACACCACAACAATTACCTACTAGTTACTTAGCCTACACTCTTTAAAAAAGTATTAACTTAGCTACATATTACTGGGTGATAAAACGCCACTTTCTCCCCATGAGTCCAAGCATCACTGGCAGTAGCGGCGGAAGTCTCTGAGTTTCACGTTATTGTGTTGCTTTAGCTGATGCTTCAATTAGCCTAATTATAGATGCAGAATTGTTCGCGGTTTAAGGTTTTTCGCTGGTCGCACAAAGTTTAAAACAACACAATAATGGCAATAACAGTACTTACAGCTGTCAAAAATAGGCTACCTCTCTCTCCCTGTTCCCCAGTCTTCCTTTAGGTTTTTGGCTAACCGCTGACTTGAACAACATCCTGTGCCATTGAGCTGCAGCGTGGTCGCGCATTCACGTCAGGGATGATGCGTTCAGTAGCGCAGCGTTACTTGGATTAGTAATTGTAATAATAACTGTAACTAATTCGTTACATTACTCTTTACTGGGGAAAGTAATATTACAGTATTACTGCCCAACATGCTACCACTGATGTGACTGTGGTACACACTGCGCAGGTGTGGAATCGCAGTTGAACGCAAACAAACATCCTTGTTGATACTTGGGAAGAAAGAAAACTTTACACACGTCAGCTTGTAAATGTCCTCAAATCCTCTCCCTTTCACTCGGCCAACTCCTGTAAGATAAGATTATTTAAAGTAACATTAAACAGCTGCAATTAAAAACTTTTATTTAAAACATTAATTGTTACTTATTTGTCCAATAACACCATATGTTTGCTGGCTGTATACAACCAGACCAGCCATATATATGTATAGATAATTATAATTACTATCATTATATCTCTTAGGTGCTCATTCATACGGTACCCTAACATCCCTATCCATGAGTAAAATCTATATTAACATCAGATTTGCTGGGAATATATTGAAGTAATAAGCTTGACGCACTAGATGAATAAAACACACTTATTAAAATTTAACAAATTTAATAGCAGTTTGCAGGTCTAAATGCAGAATGGGCCACATCAGTCTGGATTCCGCTGACAGAGAGAAACAAACATGAGCACATAGCTCTCAAACACTGCAGGTTATTCAACATTCAAGAGCTGTGAAACAACAGCACGGCTCTGTTGATAAATAAAAAGGAAAAGTTACGTTGCATTCTCTGGCGAACCCGGATCAGCTGTTAGCTGTAAACACACCACAGGGCTGTGTTTTAATGTTTCAATAAACGGGTCTGTTTGTTTTGGAGGAGACTACCTTGGAGGTAGAACCCTGTCAGGGTACTGAAGTGGAGCAGACCCAGAATAACCGTCATCAGCTGTTAGCTGTAAACACTAGCAGGACTAAAGTTATGGTACGGTTGTGTTAAAACTATAGCACAACATCACTGCACTGTTATAATGTTATGCTTTATTAAATGTCACATAATTAACAAAATAGATATATAATGTCAGGCCACTAACTGTTACCTTACCCATGTGAGCGGTGAACGATTAGTTCATTCCTGCTCCACAGTGGCTGAGCTGTCACTTGACAAATGAATGACTCTAACATAGAGACCCACAGTTGAGAGTCGTGATCTAATCAGTTCTGTTCCCTGTGCTGCCTGCTTACCACAGCACTGATCTATCGCTGATTTACCCCCAATCACATCCTGTCGGTTGGCAAGCTTGGCAACTGGCAAATCGGGGTTAAAATCGAATAGTAGGCTTTACATGTTCTTTGCTTTAACAAACTCCTCCTAGAGAGATAATCCGATTGAATCCGAGGATGAAATGTTGTGCCATCTGTGAGTTTTCATCAAATGGCGTGTCTGTGGCATGGCGTCACCATGAAACAGGAAGTTGTTATAAGTTATGCTCAAATGGGCCCCTTAGTGCGTACATCGAGGGTAACATCTGGGCCTCTTGGTACATACATTGCATGCTTTAAACAAGAACGGTGCCTCTGGTTGGCATGAGACAGATCAACTACAGTTATTAAGATCAGTGACTCTTTCACATGTATCAAAGTGGAACTGACACACTTTGGGACAATCCAAGTCATCAGACACAGTTACAGATTATCATGATGGGCCACTCACATTCACGTCTGACACCGCCTCTGTAAATGTGTGTATCCCTTCAAAAAGTCAAAATATCTGCTACAAGTGACTCCTCAATATTCTACGAGACCTTAAGACCTTAACCTCATTTTGCTGGTAGGTCATCACGTTTTAAAACCGACATTACCGACATGCTTCTCACCTCCATGTAGCGCCTTGCCGAAAAACCCTCCTCCTGAAATTTTGATCATAGGTGAATATTGAAACTTAATTAATTACTCCTAAACGACTGGCTTTGGAAAGTAGACATTGGTAAGAGTCGAAAGAAGTAAAAAACAAGGATGACGCATATATATATTGCCCATGACCTGGAAGTATTTCTTTATAGAATATGTGGGAAAATGTCAAGTGTCCGGTACAGTCCAACACAGTAAAACTACGTTAGCCTTAGGAGTATAGGCCTTGTCAGTAATACTGCTGCATAAACTTTACTCAACCAAAGTATCACGTGCCGCATAAAGTGTGTCACTCAAGCGCGTTGGTAAAGCGTGCTGACCACTGACTGCTATTTTTACCAGCTAGCTGCCTATACAACCAAATTTGCTGAACTAAAAAGCATGGCCATAACTAGCTAAGAGGTCACCGACGTCCGGACCTCCGTAAATTATATGTAGGCTATAGTCTATCAATAAAAAAATCTATCAAAAACCATTAATAACACAAGCAACTTAAATGAAGGCTTTAGGACCATGCAGATGCAGCAGATTACACTGTTGAAACTCATTTTAACTTGAAAAACTGTTCCCCAATCAGTGTCCTGACTTAGAGAAACACATGAAACACATTAAAATGTTGTGCACGCAATAACTACAAGCTGTTTCCGGGCAGAGTTTTGGGCGATAAATACGTTTTATGAATTTCCAGGGAGGTGAAATAGGATGAATTGTCTTCCCATCAAGAGAAACGCTGTGCGTATTTACGTACGAGGCAGAGCAGCATAACTTCATACGTAAATCTCCCGACATGCAGACAGGATCGGTCAGGATCTAATCTGTGTTGTTCCACACATCCAAGAGGTCTCACACACAGTCCAGGTTCATATAGTGAAAGTGTTTGGAGTAAAGCAGCAGTCCTCCGGCTCAATTCTGAGCTCCATCAGAGGGTCTAAATATGGATTTCAGGATTCTGGTTTCTGGTTCCTCAGTCCTGTCGTCTTTAACTTTAGTTTTTTTTGTTTTGCTGCTTAAATGTCCCATGATATTTGAAGTGACATTACTGTGCACATGGAAATGTCTCTGAAAAGTCTCTCAAACGCCGGGTAGGTGGATGATTAATGCATACATGAGTATTCAGATATTGTCTGAGCTGATCCGCGCATCACACCTATTCAGCTGCTATATTCGTGACAAAACAGTGCAAACAGCTGCTAGATAGTGCATGAGGGTGGCTAAGCAACATACATCAAAGGCTAGAATTATTAGAGGTATTTATTTGCACATTGCCATTTATTGTGCAGCCACTAAAAAACTGGCCAGCTTCAGTAGATTGAGTTGAATGGTAACTTGGACTTGGCTTGCATTTTTTACAAGGTGGAGATGTGTGTGTTGCAGCGTGGATATTACTCCACTGTCTGGACTTGATGTTATTCAAGTCAGCAGTTAGTATAATGTTACTATATTACTTAGATAATGTTAGCATATTCAGTTTTCATATACTGGATAGATTACCACTAGTTTAGGCCTCTTATGAATATTATATTCCAGTTACCAGTGCTGGGAAGTAGTTACATTTAAAAGTAACTAATATGTTACAGTTACTGTGGAAAATGTGTATTTAAATCACTTACTTATGAAAATGTTTATGAGGACATCGGGGGTTACATCTGAATATTTTCTGTAAAAAGCTCGGCAATATGTTAAATAATATTAATTTTACTGCTTTGTATTTTTTTCATGTGCACAATGTCTTGCTTTGCCAGTTCCAGCCACAGCTGTTTAGTGTGATGCTGTTCTGATGCTTTTGATTGGTTCTCATGTCTGAATTTGTAGCACCACCATCTGCCAGTTAAACTGCCTCCCAAGCTGTCTTTTGAAAATGGTTAACTGTTGAAAAAGTTTAATTAATAAAATAGTGTTTGCTCGACTGATGCATTGAAAACGGCATCAATTTAAATGTAATTTGTCCTCCTGTCCTCCTTAATTATGAGAATAAATTGCACTGCATGCAAGTAGCCTAATTAATGTGATTCCTGATTAAACTGTCAAACATATTTGAGGCCTTCTTTTGTAGAAACAGAATCTCCGTTTGTGTTTATTATCCTAAATCTGGTTCTTTTTGTGTGCTGAAAATTATCTTAAATTGTGTTTTGTTTTTTGCTCACTTCGGGGAAAGTCAGTCAAAGTGAAAGTGTTTTTTATTTAGAAAGGCTTTAATACTGTAATATTTGGATTCATTTTACACAATGGTAGGCCTATTCATTTCAAACAGTTTCATCCTTCTGTTTCCAGCCCTGTTTTGTTCATAAATGAGACCCCTGGCCTCTAGCCCATTTTCAACCGGATCTGCGACCAACCACGTGGTCAGATCCACCCCTCTCTTAGTCTCTCACTGACACACACACTCTCACACACACACACACACACACACACACACGCTTGCTAGTTTGTTGTATGTTTTTGTATGATTTGATGTGTTGAATAGTTAATAGTGATTTACTTGCTGAAGTTGTTGATCACTGATCTATGCTTGAGTTGAATAAATCCTATTATAATTTTAAGAAGTCGTTGCCTGTGATTATTTGTGTATAATGTTGTAGTAAGAGTTGGTCACCACAGCCAGGGTATCTATAGGTGGACAAAACTTCCTTTAGACTGATCATACTTGGCTCATATTTGGTTATTGGTCCCTGATTCCAGGGTGGTGTTTATTAATTATAATTAATCATTTTAAATATTAATAATTTTATTGATATTTCTAGAATATCTTTGATATTCAGCTAATAACCAAACCTGAACCATATATTGAAAACCCCAACACCGCTTCCCATGTATTTACTTTTTGGGGTATGCGAGTGAAATACTCTGTAGAGCCCTGCATCATCCATTCTGGCAACTGGTCCCCTCGCGCTGCTGTTCTGCTTGTTTTATTGGCAGGTGCCGTTGACTTCCCATCTCTGTTCCACTCTGTTACTAACATTACATACTGCAACTGGCTTCAGAAAACATTTCAATGCAAACATTTCAAATATGTCCAGCGTAAGTTACAGTATACTACTACTAACATATTATGTGTACAGCCCATCAGAGTGCTAAAATAGTTAAATATATTCAAAAACTACAACACAGTGCCATAAAACAGAGCTGTGTGTGTTTGCATAAAAATCCAATCCCTCATCTTCAGCTCTGAGTAGGCCCCTCCCTGGCTCAGCTTCCCCTTTTGCTGGACTCTGCCTCTGCTGATTGTACAGCTACATATGCATGAGAAGACCGTCGGTAATAAATATGACTAACAATAACACATTCTCTAATTCTCTAATTCTCTCTCTACATATGATTGCCTACTCAGCCCTGCACACTGTTTTTTATGGTTCCATTGTCCTCCTCCTCCTCCTGCGGCTCCTGCAGCTCTTCCTCTTTCTTCTCTACCTCCTCATGAACATGACTGGGGTCATCATCACCCTGCACGTCTGCATCACCTCCACTGTCCTTAACAGCTAATATACATACAGACACACAAAGATTCCTCGCTTATAGAAGGATGTGTTCTTGGAGTGATAACACATGGCAAACTGTTGTGTGTGTATTTTATAGATCATTCAGTAAAACAGTAGAAACTGAAAAATGTCAGCATTTAGGGACATTGAATCCATTTAATATAAGAAAAGCCAAATGAAACTGTAGGCTAAATGGTTGTCCCTTCTCTTTCTTCTCCAAAATCTAACGTTAGAGGACAAAAATCTTTTTTCAGAAAATAATAATAAATTATTATATTATTTTTTAGGGGTGCTTAGATGAAATTTAGGGGTGCTTGGTAGCTAGGCTACTTACAGCTCATTCTCAACTGAAGGTCCGGTGCCGCTGAGCTGCTACACAGTTGCGCATTCAAGATGGTGCGTTTAGTAATGAGTAATGCAGCATTACTTGGATTAGTAACTGTAATAATATTACTGTTTTAGAAAAGTAATTAGTTACACTACTAGTTACTGGGAAAAGTGATATTACAGTAACTGCCCAACACTGTACCTATCTATCTATATTTGGACCTCACTAATTTCTAAACCCTGGCTATGGCCCTGTTAAAAAGCCAGTTAACTAGCTAACGACCTAAACTTCAACTTCTAACAAATCAAAACTACTAGCTACCTAACTATTAGTGCAATGAATAAAATTGCCAAGATGCTGCATCTTTTGAGTTTGAGAGAAACATACACATAATCAACTAATTATTAGAGGTTGAGTTCATACGAGTACATGGTATCATCAGAGTAAAATGTGTCAATATCGGTTTTGTTATAAACTATAAATATAGGAACATCAATATAAGAAAAATCAATTACTATTGTGATCAAAAACATTGCTCTGAAGCTCAATTCTGAGGCTGTTTTGTAAATAGTTTTCTAATAAATATAACAAATGGAAAGTAGTATTAATTTGGTTATCTTGTTAAGTTATAATAAATCAAAGTATGAAGATGAATTTATAAAAGTTAATTTAACTAAAGAAACAATGTTGAGAGAACTAGAATTCTGTCAACTTTATGAACTTGAATTTATGATTTGAAACAAAGGCAATCTTCAAGTTGAATTCATTTGCATTTTCAAGGCAGAAGGTGAACTTGCATTTCCACGTTAAACTAACTTGAAATGTCTTTTATTTAGTTATCCTAACCTAAAAATGTGAGTTTAAAGGGTGTATAATTGTATGTTTGTTTGACAAGAGAAACCAAGTCTCATTGAATGGACAATGCAATATATATAGTTGTTTTAATTCACAGTCTTAAGTTAAAAAATTAGTGATAATTAATTAAACCAACTGTATAATGTAACATCATGAGTTGAAACAAAGCTTTTCTTAAAGCTGAGTTTCCTCACATTTTTAGGCAGCAATTGAACTTAAGTTTTTAAGTTGAGCCACCTTGATAATTTTTACAGTGCATCCTTTTGAATGTTTGTAGACTTTTTATCAAGTAAGTTTGCATTACGTTGGACCTACGATGAGGTTAGTTGCACCAGTGACTGACAGAGGCCTGTATGAAGGTAGAAGGTGATTTAATCTAGTCAGATTTAACTCGGTGTCATCAAGGTAAATCAGGGTAGACAAACATTGACGATGTTGAATAAGATGTCGGTTTGTTGTTTCTGTGTCAACTTAATTGGAGTTTGTGCGTGTTGGCATAAAAGGTGTGTGTTAGGCAACACAGGCAGAGTTTTTCATGATGGCGCATGCTCCCAATCTTCCCCAGAGGAGTACACAATGACAATGTCAGAGTATGAGTGTAAAGAAACGTTAATGACCAGGCGCGTGGACACATAGACATCTTTTCTCAGAAGTGCCCTTTTTTCTGTGGTGCTTTTAAAGAAAATTAATATATGTATATTCCTCTTTGCACACATCTTCCCTGTTAAATCTATTTATGTAATAAAAAAATTAGTTTGGGAGATGAGACTTTGTTGAGTTTCGAAGCCCTCCCTTCCTCTCTCCCTCTCTCTCTCTCCCTCAGTGTCTCAGCAGGGTTGTCGGCACATCAGACACACAGACATGCTGACAGGCAGGCAGCAGCCCCTCCCAGCTCCTATTCCTGTTGGGTTTTTCTTGGCTTTTGTGGAGGTGAGTGGTGATGAACAAAAGACTAGGCTTCCGCTGACCCGAGTTTAAAGCTAATTAGACAAAAGCCAAAAGACCGGTTGGTGTGGTTGTAACACTTTTTGCTTCAGCAACTATAACTTGCAGATTTTTTTTAGCTAGAGTGCTCAAACTTTAATACCAAGTACCCACATTTGTTTACTACAAACAGCACCAATGCAATGCTCTACAAGAATATCACAAACCTAGTGAGTGCATCGTACATAATACACGGTGTACCTTTGTTACAACCTACCCCACTACCGGGGTAGGTAAGCTGAGGTAAGTTGTAACAATTAGACAAAAGAAGCAAAAACAGCATATATGATATGCTTCAAAAGCAGTTACAGTGAAATAAAAGAATGCTGTTTCTATTTCTCTGTAACAGACTGTTTGTCTACTAGAACAAACTTACTTAACAGTATATAAACACCTCAACAATGTACCTAATAAAAACAAATCCTTGTACATCTGTAGGTCTAACAAAAAAACAATGTGTGTGTGTGTGTGCCAATGTGTATATTGTTAATCAGAGTCACAGTCAGTACTATAAGTATTCTAGTAGGGGAGATTTAAACGCGGGACAAATAAAAGAACAATTTTCTCCGAGCCCATACAAGTCTGATATGCTAAACTACCTCAGCACCAGTGCTTTAAGTGGAAACAAATAGTTGCCAGTGCTCTCCATTCAATTGTTGCCCCCCCTCCAGTATAATTTAGTATATTATTAAATAATTTTACTAAAATACAAAGTATAAAGTAAGTAAAATATTCATATATTTACAGGTCACACAATAGAGTTTTTGTAACATTTAAACCCAAAAACCCAAAATAAACAGCCCTGTGGTTAAGGTTAGGGCGAATGTTAGTGTATCCATTATCATTTCAGAAAATACTGTAGAATACTAATATAGCAGGGGGCGTGGCTTGGCGGCAATGGAGTAAGCTGTGTTCGACATGTGCTCCCATTAAGCCTCTATTTCAACCGAAAAGCGTAAAGTGTAATACTTCCCATACAACAGTAAACTATTACTAAACTTCATCGGATTGTGGAACAAGAGGTTGAGGGGGGGCTATCAGCATGGTCAGATGAAGTGGCTACTTTACAAAAAACTGTGAGTGAGGCAGAAACGGCAGAACTTAAAACGAAGAGTGAGGATATGGAAGGGCGGATGAGGAGAAGTAACATAAGAACCATTGGAGTACCCGAGACTCCCAACGCCAGCACTACAACCTCTGTATCAAAGTTGCTAACTGAGGTGCTAGGGTTGGATAAAGAGCCGTTGATCGACCGCTCGCACCGGAGCCTAGGACCAAAGAAGCCAGGCGGAAAACCTCGCGCCATCGTTGCTAAGCTTCATTATTACCAAGATTGTGTCCAGATACTGCGACGCACCCGCACTCGTGGTCCGCTCCGTTTCAACGGGGAACCATTTACCATCTTCCCGAACTACACGGCAACTGTGGCTAAAGCTCGGGCTGCATTCACAGAGGTGAGGAAGCTGCTTCGCGACCGACAGGGAGTCCGGTACGGGATTCTGTTTCCAGCGCGTTTTCGGGTCACGTACAGAGGGGAGGACAGGGAGTTCACTGACCCGGACAAAGCTATGACCTATGTGAAGAACAATATTCTCACATCCACGGAGGCCGCAGGATGTACATGAGACTGATCATCCCAACTGAACATAATACCTCTGTCGACCTACGGGTATGGTGAACATGTGTATATCATTGTGCCAGTTGACATCAGGTACAAATTCATAGCACAATGTTTACATTTTCTATATACTATTGTAGGAGCCATTTCAATGTTTATGTCCAGGTTTGGCCATTAGGTGGCACTAGGGTTATGGCATAGTGATTGGGGCTTATCTACTTAGGCTAGCTGTAATCAAGGACAGGTGTTGCTAGAGGGAAAAGGGCAAACTAGTTTTTGACCGCCACGCCACGCCACGCCACGCCAGGCGACGGAGGCTGTGGTTGAATGCATGTTAAGTGACTGTTGGTGAAGATGGAAGATTGTTCTGTTATGGAAAAGGAAATCCTTGTGTAAATCCAATAAACATCTCTCACAACAGAGAAGAAAAGATAACTTTAAGCTTTGTTGTATCATTGCTCAATCAAGCCAAAGCGACCACGGTAAGCGCGTCAACTATAGCCCACTTTAACCCTCTGCATAACCCTCGGCTGTTTTAAGCTTAGCGGTTACATAAAGTCAAAAACTACCTTTTATGAAGCGGGAAGATCGTCGCGTGTGGAGTTAGATGTTCACCGTTAAAGACATGCGGAGTGGCCACTGGAAAGGGTACATCTGAAAGCTACTCATCGAGTCATCGTGTATCTGCCCGGCTGTGTTACACATCGGAACCCGGCGAGAGGACAGGCTGAAACGGAGTCAGCGGGGAGATTACCCGCTTAGCCCAGCATCGGTGATATGACGCGGCGGTGCTCAGCCAGCCCGGAACCAATCTACTCAACTGTTTGAGGACAACGATAAACTTCTTTCATCATTCACCAATGTGAGGACATCGTGAGACGGTTCTTCATCTACAAGGCGCCCCACGTGAGGTATGTTGTAGCGCTACAAAGTAATTGAATGGCCATTCATAAGTTGTGTGCACACTAACATACTTACCCGGGCGTAAAAATTCCAATGCATTGGTGAAGAAAGAACTGAACAGTAACTTTGTAGTTGAAAACAAATTACATTGACTATTGATTATTGTTGTGACGTTCAAGTGTGTTATGAGTTTACTTGAAAAAGACGCGTCAGCTGCTGAGGCTGTTGCGCAATCAGCTGAATGTAACAGTAAAGCAGATGGTTCGGGTGTGTTAAAAGAGAAAGAAAAACGTGTTGTAACATTAACTGCAAAAGCAGTTGAACAAAAGCTGGAAAGACTGCAAAATGATAGGAAGGCTAAATTAAATAAGGCTTCTAAGCTAAGGGAAAAAATCAAAGAGCTTATGCAAATAGGTGATAAAGAAGGTGTACAATGTACAATGGGTGCTCTTGTTGAATTGTGCGATGATGTAAAATGTGTTCATGATTCCTTGCTGGTGATATTACCTGAGGGTGAAAGGGAAAAACATGATATTTGGTTTAAAGCAAAAATGATCTGCAATGATGAAATTCTGTCTGAGGTAAACCGCTGGTTAAATGCTATTCAATTAAAAAAAGGTAACAAAGGTGATGAATGTGGGGATGAAAAAGGTTCTCAAAAAGGTAAAAGGGATGAGCAGGATAATGATGATATCAGGCCAGAGGACAGTGTCTCAAATGTTCCTAGCAAGCAAGTAAGCAGGAGGAGTTCTCGTAGTGGAAAATCTACTAACTCTGCAAGAATAAAGGAAGAGGCAGAAAGAGCTGCACTGCTTGCTCAGGCTGCATCTTTAAAGGAACGGCATGCATTGGAGGAACAGGAGCAACAACTAAAAAGGAGAAGAGAGCAGCTTGAGCTGGAAGCTATGCTAGCTGCCTCCAATGCCAAATTGGAAGTGCTGGCCTCTGCCCCTGACATCAGCACCACATCTAATGGAATGAGTTCTTACATGAGTAAAAGCAAAAGAACAGCAAATGTTACTGAGCTCAATCCTATGGCAAAGGAATACAGGCCTGTAAACCACCACCAAGCACAGCAGGGCCAGGATTGGGCATTGCCAATTGGCAATTCACAACCTACAGCTAGGCTAACTCAGCAGGCTAGTCAACAAAGCCAGGCTGGGCTAAACCAAAGGACCGGTTCTCAAATGGACGATCATCATATTTTACCACCACAACCTGTAGGACCCCACTCATTCAATGCTCAGCCAGTAGAGGAACAGCAGCGGGGGAACATCTGTTCCATAATGGAAAGGCAAACCGAAATAACTACTGCATTGGCCCAACAGCAACGCTTCATGTTATTGCCGGCAAGAGAGATTCCCTTATTTGATGGCAATCCTCTTCAATATATTTCATTTATGCGAGCATTTGAGCAGGTAGTGGAGGATAAGGTCAGTCAAAGTGATTGTTTATATTACCTGGAACAATTCACGAGAGGACAGCCACGGGAGCTGGTACGAAGCTGTCAGCACATGGCAGCTGATCTAGGTTATGTTAAAGCAAAGGAGCTGCTTAAACAACACTTTGGCAACGAGTATAAGGTCGCCTCGGCATATATGGAAAAGGTTTTTGCATGGCCGCCTATAAGGGCAGAAGATGTCAATGCACTGCAGGCCTACTCTCTTTTTCTGCGCTCATGCTGTAATGTCATGGAGAACATACAATATATGCAGGAGTTAGACATGACAAGCAACATGAGAATAGTCATGTCTAAGCTCCCGTTCAAGCTGAGGGAGCTATGGAGGTCAGTGGCACATAACCTAATGCATACATCTGACCGTAGAGCTCTGTTCAAAGATTTGGTGGAATTCATTGAGAAACATGTCCGTATTCTGTCAGACCCTTTGTTTGGTGATATTCGGGACTCAGCACCAGGAACAGGTGGTGCTAAGGTCGACAGGCTGAAGTCGCAGCCAGGCTCAAGATTTAAAGGAAATAGTTTTGCCACCACCATTGCCCCTGTACATTCAGCAAGAGACTTAGGAGAGAGAAAGGCTGTCTTGCCAGAAAATGGTTCTACTATTAGATCAATTTGTGTGTGTTGTTCGCAAAGTCACTCTTTGGAGGAATGTCTACACTTCAAAAGGAAGAAGCACCAGGATAAAATAATCTTTCTAAAGGAGAAAGAGCTTTGCTTTGGCTGTTTATGTGCTGGGCACATGAGTCGCAATTGTGGAAAGCGTGCGACCTGTGGGATTTGCGGTCAAGCACATCCTAGTGTGCTTCATGTTGACAGGAGAGACAAAGCCAAAGCATACACAGAGCGATCTAAGGATCTTGTGAGACCTAACACCACAGCATCTAAAGAAGCCTGTGGTCGTGTAGGGGTCGGAAGTGATCGCTGCCTCCTTTCCATCTTGCCAGTCCAAGTCAAATCCATCCAAGGAGGCAGAGTAATACAAACCTATGCATTTCTGGACCCCGGCAGTTCAGCCACTTTCTGTTCGGAACATCTCATGCAAAGGCTTGGGTTGTCTGGTAAACAAACACATTTTCTGTTACAAACCATGGGACAGGAAAGGGTCGTGCCGGCAAATTTATTGTTTGACTTGGAGGTGTCTAGTATGGATAGTAATGTCTTCTATAAGCTACCAGAAGTCCTCACGCAGAAGAAAATGCCTGTAAGTGCAGACAGTATTGTCTCTGAAGGAGAGTTGGCAAAATGGTCATATCTGGCAAAAGTACAGATTCCCAGCTTAGAGGCTAATGTTGACCTATTAATTGGAAGCAATGCTCCGAGGATATTGGAACCTTGGGAGGTCATAAATAGCCAAGGGGGAGGACCATACGCAATCAAGACGGTATTGGGGTGGGTCCTTAATGGCCCTTTGCAGTCTAATGACAGCAGTTTGGAGACAGAGGCTCCTTCAGTAGTCGTTAACAGGATTTCCGTGAGACGATTGGAAGAAATGCTACATAGCCAGTACAATCATGATTTTAACGAAAGAGCTACAGAGGACAAAGGCCCTTCAGTAGAAGACATCAAGTTCATGGAAATTATGGAAAATTCTGCAACACTGGACGATGGTCATTACAGTTTGAAGCTGCCCTTTAAAAAGAACAATGTATCTCTGCCCAACAACTTCTCTGTAGTAAAGCAAAGGTTGCTCGGGCTGAAAAGGAGGTTCCTTAATAACAAACAGTTTTATGAGGAATACAAAATGAACCTCAACAGGGTGATCAGTCTGGGCTACGCAGAGCAAGTTTGAGAACAGCAGTTGGATCACAAATGGCGATACATCAGCTCCAAGGAAAATCCAGCGGATGAGGCATCCAGAGGAGTGTGGTTTGGAGACTTTATTCATGGCCGGAGGTGGATAGAGGGTCCAAGTTTTTTGAGTGAACCAGAAGCTAACTGTACAACAAATGTTGTAGAAACTATCATAGAACCCGATGATCAGGAGGTCAAGAAGGAAGTCACAGTGAATGTTGTGTCTGTGGATGGCTCACATGATGCCACAAACCGGTTGCTGACTTACTTCTCAAGTTGGAGTAAGCTCAAGGTGGCAGTAGCCTGGTTACTTAAATGGAAAGCCATTCTGTTGGAAAAATGTCGCAGGAGGAGGGAGGAGAAAACTGATGGTAAGCAGAGCATGGACAATAATATGCCACGGAGGAGGCAAGGGTTAAAGGACAAGCCTGGAGGGCAAATTTTGTCCATAGATGACCTTTTGGGAGCCGAGCTAGCTATAATTCGATACTGTCAGCAACAGCGATTTGGAGAGGAAATTGCCATGTTGTCAGCTGGGAAATCTACAGTGAGCAGACGTAGTACAATCCACAGGTTGGATCCGCGCTTGGATGATGGGCTTCTCAGAGTTGGAGGGCGGCTGACTAAAAGTTCCTTGCCAGAGTCGATTAAACATCCGCTAATCCTCTCCAAGGATCAAAATGTGGCCACTCTCATCCTCTGGCACATTCATCAGCAGCAGGGCCATAGTGGGCGGAATCACACGCTATCAACACTGCGGAAGAAGTATTGGGTCACTAGAGCCAACTCCGCTGTAAGAAAGGTAATTGCAGAATGTTTCTGTTGCAAGAAATATAATGGAAAGATGCAGGAGCAAAAGATGGCTGATTTGCCAGAGGAAAGGATTCTTCCTGACAAACCACCATTTACCAACGTTGGCATTGATTATTTTGGCCCAATTACAGTGAGGAAAGGACGTGGTACAGACAAGCGCTATGGTGTGATACTAACCTGCTTGGCAAGCAGAGCAATCCATCTTGAAGTGGCTGACTCTTTGAACACTGACGCATGCATCAATGCTCTGCGACGTTTCATCTGTAGAAGAGGTCAAGTTTCTCATATCATATCTGATAATGGAACCAACTTCATAGGAGCAGAGCGAGAACTAAGAGAGGCTCTCGCAGCTTTAGATCATGGAAAAATTCAGGGAGTTCTGCGGTAAAGGGGGAGTTAAGTGGAGCTTTAATCCTCCTGCAGGTTCACATCATGGTGGGGTTTGGGAGCGTGTTATCCGCATGGTGAGAAGGATTCTAAGTTCAGTTCTTCAACAGCAGACCCTGAACGATGATGGGCTTCATACAGTTATGTGTGAAGCTGAAGCCATCCTGAACGATCGGCCTATCACCAAACTCTCAGATGATCCAAATGATTTGGAGCCACTTACTCCCAACCACATTCTTCTGATGAAAGGAAATCCATCATTGCCGCCAGGATTGTTTGAACCACATGACTTGTATTTAAAACGGAGATGGAAGCAAGTCCAGTATATTGCTGAACTTTTTTGGAAACGTTGGGTACGGGAATATCTACCTTTGCTGCAAGAGAGGCAAAAATGGAATGAAACCAGGAGAAACCTAAAGCCTGGAGATATTGTCGTTATAATGGATCCTACTGCCCCACGAGGCTCTTGGCCACTAGGAAGAGTGTTGGAAGCTTTCCGGGATCAAAAGGGATTTGTGCGTTCAGTGAGTCTGCAAACAAAGTCAAGTGTCATTCAACGTCCTGTTACAAAGCTCTGCCTTTTGATTGAGGCTGCAGGTTAAATGGGCAATTTTCAGTGTTAATGTGTGTGGACTCATTGTAACAAATGTTGGATAATATGTTACGTTAGGTTGGTACTGGATCCTTAATTTGGTTTGTTTTGAATTGTAATGTTTGTTAACCATTCCAATTGGGGGCCGGTGTTGTAGGAGCCATTTCAATGTTTATGTCCAGGTTTGGCCATTAGGTGGCACTAGGGTTATGGCATAGTGATTGGGGCTTATCTACTTAGGCTAGCTGTAATCAAGGACAGGTGTTGCTAGAGGGAAAAGGGCAAACTAGTTTTTGACCGCCACGCCACGCCACGCCACGCCACGCCACGCCAGGCGACGGAGGCTGTGGTTGAATGCATGTTAAGTGACTGTTGGTGAAGATGGAAGATTGTTCTGTTATGGAAAAGGAAATCCTTGTGTAAATCCAATAAACATCTCTCACAACAGAGAAGAAAAGATAACTTTAAGCTTTGTTGTATCATTGCTCAATCAAGCCAAAGCGACCACGGTAAGCGCGTCAACTATAGCCCACTTTAACCCTCTGCATAACCCTCGGCTGTTTTAAGCTTAGCGGTTACAACTATAACTGTTCCACTTTCTTATTGGTCAGGATGACCAGCTTGAACTGTGTGCATATAGGCTGACAAACTATTTCATGTTCAGCCTACAGTTACTACTAAAGTATTGGTTTGCTGTTCTTGCTTAAAGGATATCCAGAGTTAAAATTAAAGTAACGCCGTTTCAGTTCCTGATTATTATTATTATGGGTTAATTGGGTCAGCAATAGTTGGCTATTTGTAAGAGTCATTACACTTGATTCAATGTTAAGGAAGTCAATGTTATATAGTCTTGATACTTAGCATGTCGATATATTCTCTCCCAAGAATTATAACTTAAGTTTACTGTGCATTATATCTAGAATTGTATTACTTTACACATTACTAATCCTTATTTTCTGTTGGAGGCTCGACGGGAGCCCAAGTGCTTAGCTTTATAGTTCCCAACCACAAACACTTAATGTGTGGATTTTTTTCTGAGGGTTGTTGTAATCACCTCGTTCATATGGGTGATAGGGGGTGGGTAACTACTGGACCTATCTACGAACTGATACTACTCTGCCAGACTTATTTTATTTTTATTTGTTTGTTTTTTGGGTTTTTGTGTCTTTGGGTTTCATTCATGGTGCTCGCCTCTCTGTATACACAATATGGCCAATATAAATAATACAAGAGGTTATGATGGTTGCCCTGCTAACTTCATAAGTTGGAATGTTAAATCCCTAAATCATCCAGTGAAATTTAAAAAAGTATTCTCACACCTAAAACAGCTCAGTGCAGATATTGCATTCTTACAAGAGACCCATATACGGTCAGGTGATGGGCTGGCCAGGTGTATCAATCCAATTTCTGCTCAAAGGCTAGGGGTGTTGCTATTATCATAAGCAAAAATGTACAGTTCACGCCATCTCATGTGCAAACTGACTCTACAGGGCGATATGTCATTGTGGTAGGGAAATTATACTTGCTCCCAGTTATTTTGGCCTGTGTTTATGCCCCGAACTGGGATGACTCTACATTCTTCACCAATTTTTTTTCTGACTTACCAGACTTGTCATCACATCATCTTATACTTGGGGGTGACATTAACTGTGTACTTTATTCTCTTTTAGATAGGAGCATTTCTAAGAGGGCATCCCTGACAAAGTCAGCTTACTCTATTCAGTTCTTCCTGAAGACCTATGGTGTAGCGGATGTGTGGCGGTTTCGTAACCCCACCTCTAGGGCGTACTCATACTTTTCCCCGGTGCATAAGACGTATTCACGTATTGATTACTTTTTCCTGGATAAAAGAATTCTGCATCTCACGAAAGAATGTGATTACGGGGCTATGGTCATCTCGGATCATGGTCCCTTAATCATGAAAATGTACATTCCTAATACACAATCTACACATCATTCATGGCAGTTTAACCATCTGCTGCTGTCAGAAGTTGACTTCACTAAGTTCATATCGTCTGAAATTAAAATGTTTCTCAACATCAATCAAACCCCAGGGATGTCGCCATCTACTGTTTGGGAGTCGGCATATCTAAGGGGTCAAATTATTTCATACTGTGCAAATAAAAAAAGGGCTAGCACTGAGCGTATTAAAAAATTAGCAGATGAGATATTAGAGTTAGACAGGCTGCATAGCCATTCCCCATCAGCAGATGTAGTTAAGAAGCGCTTGTCATTACAGACAGAGTTTGATCTCCTATCCACCCGACATGCTGAATACCTTATTTCCAAATCAAGACATGGAAAAGCCGTGCACTCGCTCACCAGCTGTGCCAAAGAACTGCTAATCAAACCATCCCTGAAATTAACGATGAATGTGGTTTAAAATGCACTGACAATGAGAAAATCAATTCTTGTTTCAAGAAATTCTACCAGTTATTATATACTTCAGATGGGCCCACCAACCCTGCTGTCCTAGATGACTTTTTTAAATCCCTGACAATGCCTTCTGTAGGTGTAGAACTCTCGGCTGAACTGGAAAGGGTTTTCTCAGTTAAGGAGATAGTGTCAGCAATCGGTGCCATGCAAAGTGGCAAATCCCCAGGGCCAGATGGCTTCTCAACCGAATTTTTCAAAAAGTTTTCTGACCAGTTATCTCCTTTGTTATTGTTAGTATTTGAAGAATCTTTAGTCACCAATTCTTTGCCCCCAACCATGCGTCAAGCAGTCGTCTCTTTATTACTTAAAAAAGATAAAAATCCCCTTAATTGCAGTTCATACCACCCTATTTCATTGCTGACCAAGACAGGATTTATAAAAAATCGTTATTTATTTTTCAATATCAGGCGGTCTACTTAATATCCTTTATTGTTCTACTCCGCCCGATCCTGGAAATATCGAGGTGATGTTGTCACTCGACGCTGAAAAAGCATTTGATAGGGTGAAGTGGGACTATCTTTTCAAGACATTAGAAGCGTTTAATTTCGGCCCTAAATTCATCTCCTGGATCAGACTCCTATACACGCTCTCAGTGGCTGCGGTACGCACCAACAATAACTTATCCTCCTACTTTGAGCTGAGGCGGGGTACGAGGCAGGGGTGTCCTCTTTCACCACTTTTGTTTGCTGTTGCACTTGAACCACTAGCATTAGCCCTGAAGCAGTGCCCCACCATTAAAGGGATACACCGGGCGGGTTCGGAGCATAAAGTGTCACTTTATGCGGATGACATGTTATTATTTATATCTGACCCCCTCTCAAGTCTTCCTGAATTATTGATTCTACTCACAAAGTTCGGAAGAATATCTGGTTATAAAGTTAACTTTCAGAAAAGTGAACTTATGCCTATCTCTTCTGTAGACAGATCATATTTTGGGTCAATCCCTTTTAAATTTAGTCCTAAAAAAATTTAATATTTAGGTATATGAGTCACACGTAACCACAAGGATCTTTTTAAGGCTAATTATCATCCCCTCTTAAGCAACCTTAAACAAGACCTGGAGCGCTGGGACCCTCTGCCTCTCTCCTTAGGAGGGAGGATCAATACAATTAAGATGAATATTCTCCCTAAATTTTTAGATTTATTTCAATGTCTTCCTATCTATCTAACAAAATCCTTTTTTCCCAAATTAAACAGTCAGATTTCATCCTTTATATGGCATAAAAGGCAGCCCAGGATTAATAAAAATATATTACAGAGGCCCCGTGCAATGGGAGGTATGGCACTTCCAAATTTTATGTATTACCATTGGGCTGCTAATATAAGAGCACTGCTGTATTGGTTGAGAAATGATTACATGCATGTCAATAGTATTGAATGGATGGTGTTATAGAGGGCATCCATTGGATCTACCTCTCCTGCAACTTTATTATGTTCCAAATTACCTTTCAAACAGCCTATTTCAGCCTTCACCACTAATCCAGTTGTTATCCATTCAATTAAAATCTGGAACCAGTTTAGAAGGACCTTTAATCTCACTGATCTCTCACTTGTTACACCATTGATAAAGAATCATATGTTTGTCCCATCAATGATGGATGAAGCTTTTAATGTTTGGGCAAGAAACGGAATAGGTACATTATCTGACCTCTACATTGATAAAAGGTTTGCCTCTTTTATACAATTGCAACAGAAATATGGTCTTCAGAAATCATATTTCTTCAGGTATTTACAGCTTAGAGGTTTTGTGGCTTGTAATTCTGACTGTTTCCCGTTGAGTCCTTCTGAAACTCTGCTTGAAACTATTTTAAAATGTAAAGTTAACATAAAACAGGTAATAGGCAGAATTTACACATTGCTCAATACACATAACATGAATAGTCTCGATAGCCTTAGAATCAAATGGGAAACAGACCTAGATGAAACGATTCCAGAAGAAATATGGCAAAAAATTATACAGCGAATCTACTCTTCCTCTATATGCCTCAGACACGCTGTGGTTCAGTTTAATAGTGCACCGTCTCCATTGGACCAAGGATAGATTGTCTAAGACATGTATTGACCCTACGTGTGATCGGTGTAGGCAGGCTCCTGCCACACTGCTGTACATGTTTTGGCTGTGCCCTAAGCTACACAATTTTTGGCAGTCCATCTCTGAGGCATTCTCTGGAATATGTGGAAGAACAATACACCCATCTTCTCTGATTTCACTGTTTGGCGTGGCTCCGGTGGATGCCACCTTTTCTGGGTGTCAATTGAGCATGATGGCCTTCTGCTCTTTGTTGGCTAGGAGGCTTATCCTGTTTAAATGGAAAGATGCTTTCCCCCCAACATATGGCCAATGGATTAGGGAGGTCATGAGTTATGTTCACTTAAAAAAAGAAAAAAGAATACTAATATAGCTTACCACTTGTAGGCTACAATATTAATTCCACTTGGACATTTGTCACATAAGCACCTAGAGTTTGGAGAGAAGAATTTAGTAGACCAGATTTTTTTTTTTTGTAAACTGCTGCCAGTCGCATATATTCATATGCACAAAAAAGGCATCAAAATGTAGCCACATGCCTTTTCTCTTTCAAAATGGCAAAATCTTGCTCAGTCACTGGAGGTTTAGTTTTCTAGATCTGAACCTTAATTGATAGTGTGGTGTATAACATATGTGCATTTGACCATTACAGTTTAACATAATACTCTGCAGCTGGAGAGAGGGACAGTGGACCCTTATGGGGAAGTAATGATTGATGGGTGTGCAAAGAGTGAACCCTCCTATGGAATTTGACCTCTGACCCAGTGTTAGGGGGAGTAGAGATTAGTGTGTATGAAGGGACTGTACCCTTCTGTGGTGTCTAACAGATGGTTACACTTATTCTACAGCACTGCGCCCTTATATGGTATTTAGCAGAGACCTAAACATGTCCTATATAAGTTGTGTTCGATGTACAGAGAGACAGAGTGGCCATCGGGCTGGGTCACTCTCCAAGCTGCTGCAGAGCTTGTAATTGATGCTGAATTCTTTGATGTAATAAACTTTTATAATCAAGAACAGTGTCAAGCGGATTTCTTCTCAACACATCATCGCAGCATTATCGTTCGGACACCACAGAAATTGGCGACCACGAAGGGACCGTGTTGTGCCAGAATTCATCGTTCCAACACAGGGCACCGTCGAGCTGACTCCCGCTCCAGAAGCTAGCGTATAGGGTGAGTTTTCTCATAAACTGTGGGCGCTGGTCAGTTCGTGTGTCTGTGCGTTGAAGGGTACACCGGTTCGATCCCGTGTGAATGCTTGCGGGTGGATGTGTGAGAAGACTCCGTTCTAAATTTTGTGTGCGTTGTGGATAACGCAAAAAGGGTGTGTGTGTGAATGTAATGAGGACAGATAGATAGATATAAAAGGAAGAAAAAGGAACAGCCTAGGAGTAACGGGAAGTGATGTTTCATAACTTTGCAAAGATTAAGAATATGGGCCCTCAGATTCTTATAACCGTAAGTCATGTGGGATGGAAATTACTGTCGCGTGAAACTAGGCTTTAAGGAATAGGTAAATTGGAGTAAGGGAAAAAGAGAGAGAGTGCAACCCTGGCCAGGGTCATTCGGCTTGAATACAAATTAATAAGGATAAGGAAGAAAATATAAGGTTAAGGAAAAAGGAATAATACAAGGATTAGGACGCCGCAGATCTGGACAAAAAGCCCTTGAAAGGCGATCTTAGATGGGCCGCAAATCCTGGAAAGGAACTAGGTGAATTTTCGGGTCCGTTCAAAGGAACTGGGAGCTTGTAGAAGAAAAATCTCGATACATGTGTTGACGAACTATGTCCGAAGTGGCCTCTCATTAAATATCTGCAAACTCAAGGTAGCATAAATTTAGGAAGGAAAATAATAAAGGAAAAAGGTGCAGCGGAAGCATGCTTTATAAACAGTGTGAAGGAATGCATTCTTGTTGACTGGATAGCTACCGTGTGTGTGTGTGTGTGTGTGTGGAGAGCTGCCCCTGCTGTGTCTCGGTTGTGTGTGTGAGAAATAGGAGAAGCCTAGTGTGTGTGAGAGACTATGCAGAGGACAATAAGGCTAGGATTCAAGAAAACATATATATGAATAATAGAATAAATAAATAAAGAAGGAAGAGAATATACATATATGAATAAAGAAATAGAGAAGGGAATTTGATCAAGGGGAAAACTGTGTTTTGAAATTTGTTAAAGTTATTGATTAATGCTGCTGTATGGTTTGGGTCATTTCAGAAGCAGCAGTGGGGGGTTTTCTTAGCCTAAGTTACTTTTTTGGGAAGTGTACATTTGTTTTTCTATATTTTACTTGCATTTCATTTGGGTTTTTTTATGTGTGTAAATACATTTTTAAAAGGCATTTTCATTGGTATTGAAGGACATTTGTTAATAGAGTAAGCTTTAAATAGGAGTGAAGAGTAGTGTCCCCAGCATCCCCAGTGTAAATGACACCGAAATTCCTTAGCTTGCATGTGAACGTAGATATGTTGAAAAGTTAGGGAAAATAGATTATGATTACTCAGAGAGGTAACACTCTTATTTTTGGGGGGAAATAACCTTGTGAGTACATAAAAGGACTAAAGTGTTGTTTGTTTTGGTTTTTGTTCTCCTGTGGTCTGAGAGACAAGAAGGAGAGAGAGAGAGAGAGAAGGAGAGAGAGGGGGTGCTGTCCAGCGCGCCACAGCAAAGCAGCCCCGGATCCAGTCTGGCCAGTATTGTGCAATCCACAAACTCTTTACAAACACCTGTGCATTTGTGTCTCATTTATAATTATTACGGCTGATACACATTTAGTTTGTTTCCTTTCAGGATATTATAGACACATTTGCAACAAAGAGAGTCTATTTGTGTATGCCTGCCATATTTCATGTTATGACTATCTAAGGGGAGACTTGGCAACAGACTGATCAGTTACTGTGTTTGAATATTACAGATTGGAGTTTTTTGTGCAGGGGTCGTTTGAAGTCAAGTTGTGTTGGGAATTCTGGTATTGAGCTTTTGGGGACAAAACTAAGGTGAGTGGGTGCTTATTAGGTAGGAGTTGGCGCCGTGTGATTGCTGGATAACAAGATTTTTGTGATTGCTCTGGAGTTGACAAATTCCCTTGATTTTCCATTAGCGGATGTGGTAAGATTGCCACCTATCAACAATTAAGTAGAATTAAAAGAAAAATAAACAAATAAGTAATAAGAAAAATAATTTACAATGAAGAAATATAAAAGAGTTGTCACTATGCGGAAGAAGGACATTAAAACGTTGAAAGTAACTACTCCGGTTGATGCAGTGCAAAAAAATAATCCTCTAGTTGATGGTATTGTAAAGTTATCTGAAAAATGGCATAAACGTTGGCCTAATATTAAACAACCATGGCCTGTGGAAGGGACTCTTAACCCAGGTGTACTTAAAATAATGCAAGTACTTGTGTCCACATATAAGTCGGATCAAAATAAGGGGGAAAAAAGGGGAACGACGTGAAGATGAAAGAGACGCAAGAGAAAAGGGACAGAGGTGTGGAGAAAATGGCAAAAGAGGCAAAGATAACAGGAAAATTAATGGCAGAAGTCAACAAACCCTTCTCACATACGGATTCAGCAAGAAGACCTCCACCATACGAGGAGGAAGCGGAGTTTAAGGACGTCTATCCTCAGCTTCCAGTGATCATTCAGGAGGGTCATTATTGCATCAGAGATGAAGAGGAACGAGTCATAGAGAGAGGACAAGCAGAAACAACTATAAAGATGACTCGAAGCTCCAAAAGTAAGAAGAAAATGACACGTTTGGGAAACTAAGGGTATAGCGAGGCTTAGGAGAATGGAAGATGATGATGAACAGAGTGATGTAGAAGAGATCATGGGTGGATATGATCCTGTGATCAGACGGAGGCTGGCCAGAGCGGAAAGAAGGGGTGATGGAAGTTGGAAGAAGAAGGATACAGGAGATCAGATCTCCGATGAAAGTGAAGATGGAGACAGCGATGAAGAGTGGGAGATTAAAGGTGCTTCATGTTCAAGAGGATTTTATCCTCCAATGACTACTGAAGAAATAGAAAAAGACATGGATCGATGCATATCATGCTTGGAGAAGTTGACTTATCCAGAAGAAATAAGAGAATTGGAAGAACATCTCGAGACGCTGACAATACAGTGGGAGAAACTGAGGAAAAAAGGGTCCCAAAAATTGGAGAAGAAGTATGCATTACGCCCAAGGAAAGGGAGCACAAGTAAGAAGATGCTGCCAGTGATAATCCGAGGACAAAATCTGGAGTATAAGCCTTTGCAGAATACCGATATGTCAGATATACATAAGTTGCCTATTCTTCAAGATGGAGCACATCCTTGGATCTCGAAGTTGGAAGAAATTACGGTAGGAACACAAACTGCCATAGGAGATATTAAGAGACTTTTTGCTAATCTCCTGGGGATTCCAGGTATGGAAGAGATTTTTCAGAGAGCTGGACTTAATCGATATGTGGGGACTGCTGTAAATGATCCTGAGTTGTTCGCTGCAAGTAGGAATCGACTGTGGAGAGCACTGAAAGACAGGTTTCCAACAAATGTGCATCCTGACAATATCTTGATTGATTCATTGGGAAAAGAAGAGAATCCGAGAGCCTATGTGTCGAGAGCTCATCAGGTGTGGAGAAATATCACAGGAAATGATCCAGAGGCAAAGTCAAATGGAGCGGTCAATTTTGCGAGCCAAACTACAGATGGGGTTGCCCCCACCAGTAAGGAGCAAACTGGCAGAGGTGGTTGGACTTGGAAGCATGGCAATAGGAGTCTATACAGATCATATAGCCCATCAAGTGGATCTATATAGGAAAAAGGAACATGATCAGAAAGAACAGGACCAAGTAACTCTCAGGAAACTCAATCAAATACAACTGGGGGAAAATAAGAAGAAGGAGAAGAAACAGGCTTTGGTTATGCAGGATCAGTGTTTACCAAAGCAACAATCACCACCACAGCTTCAGTCAAGCCAGGAACAACCGCAATTGCCCCAACCACCACTAGTGGTTCCAGTTGTTTCATATCCACAGCCAGTTTATGGACAGATGCAGAATTGGAGAGGAAGAGGACGAGGAAGCTCAAGAAGAGGAGGATTTAATCCATACTTTCAGCAATCTCCAGAAGTGTGTTACAATTGTGGACAGGTTGGTCACTTTGCCCGTGAGTGCAATAGCTCAGGAGGAAATTTCAGAGGAGGATTCAGGGGCCAGTCAAGGTCGCTTGGAGGACTGGTGAACCCTCACAGGGGCCCAGAGCCAGGATTCTAGAGGTGCCCGGAAAATCCGAAAGGGGGGTGTCAGCTGGTAGCATCAGGGCCGGAAAGAGATCCAACAATTGAGGTGAAAGTAAATAACCGACCATAGGAAATAATGGCGGATAGCGGAGCGGCTTTCACCTGTGTTCGGCCTGAAGATGCTACACATCTTCCTATGTCCAATCAACTGATTCGGACAATCGGGTTTGAGGGAGTGAAGCAGCTGATTCCTCTCATGGAACCAATTGAGCTCTGCTATAAAAATCAGAAAACTACAATACCCATATTGGTATCAGAACATACACCTATTGCTCTATTGGGAAGAGATGCTCTGTGTAGATTGAACTGCACAATAAAATGTACACCAGATGGCTGTCTGATAGAAGTGCCAAAAGAAATGGTCCACCAACTATTGATGACAACAGAGATGGAGTCCTCTGCAGTATTCTGGATTGGAAATCTCAGTGCAGATTTCTTGGAGCTGGCTAAGATATGGGAGAAATTCATTGTGGCGAACATGCCAGATGCGAAACTTCCAGAATATCCATTCCATTGTACGCTCAAGTATTTCAAGAATGCTGCCCAAGCAAACCCAGAGAATGGTTGGCTCATCAACCAAAGGGAATTCAACTAAGCTCATGTTGCATAATTTTGGGACCACAAGGAGCAGCTATGAAGGTAAACACTGATGATTATCTGGAGAAAGAATTCAAAATTGAGAAGAGTGTGCCACATGTGACTTTGTTGGTTTCTGAAGACTATGAGCAGAAACACATAGGGGAAATGATGACAGAAGCAGAGGAAGCTGTTTTTGTACCGATGAAAGAGAATTTGGCAATTTGGAGGAGTACAGATCAGCGATTCAGCAAAATCATGATTTCAGCTAAAGGACAAGGACAGCCACAAGCTGTACGGATGACACATGAATCTATTTATAGTGCCAAGATGGACTCAGATTCTATGAAAGAGGAGATGTTGCGACAAGTTCCAGAATGTCTGTGGTCTCAACACAGTACCGATATTGGACTTGTGAAGTCAGCCCAACCAGTGAAAGTAGAACTTCGACCAGGAGCTAGACCTCCTTGGAAGTATCAGTATCCATTGAAGGATGAAGCAATTCAAGGAATTGAACCACAAATTGAGGGACTTTTGAAAGCAGGTGTTTTGAAGATGACAACAAATCCTCAGAGTAACACGCCTTTGTTGCCTGTGAAGAAACCTGTTGAGACAGCAGAAGTTCCGGATCCACATACTTTGTTAGCCCAAATTCCTCCTGATGCAACACATTTCACGGTGTTAGATTTGTGTGGTGCATTTTTTAGTGTTCCTCTTAGTGTAGAGAGTCAGGGTTTATTTGGATTCACATATAAAGGACAGTTTTATGAGTATGAGAGATTGAAGGATTTAAACACAGTCCTCATATTTTTAACAAAGTATTGAAAGACGATTTGGTAGGGATAGATCAGATATTGCAGAGTACTGTGATTCAATATGTCGACGATATTATGATCTGTTCACAAGATGAAGAAACATGTCACAAAGACTCAATTAAATTGCTACAAATATTGGCAGAAAAGGGGCATAAGGCCTCACAAAAGAAGTTGCAATATTGCCAGGAGAAGGTTGTATATTTGGGTCAGACAATAACGCATGGACACAGAAGCATTTCTGATTGTCAATTGGAGGCTCCAAAGCCCAGAACTGTCAGAGAGATGTTGACGTTTCTTGGTATTGCTGGTTATTCTTCAGCATGGGTTGAGGATTATTCTAGTTTGACGGGACCTTTGAGAGCTATGGTTAAGGATACTGGGAACGCTCAACTTCACAGCAATCTGTCCTGGACACAGGAAGGCCTTGTGGCATTTGAAACAATCAAACAGAGGTTACAGGAGGCGCCAGCGCTCACACTACCAGACTACTCTAAGAATTTCTTGTTGTATGTGTCTAATTCCACTGGAGGTAAATATGCATGTGCAGTCCTTTGTCAGCCGACGGGTACAGGGTCGAATCCTCAACCTATTTCCTATTATTCGACTGCATATTCAGAAGTAGAATTAGGGCTACCACTGTGCTACAGAGCAATGGTGGGAGTTTATTTAATGTATGACAAAGCATCATCTGTTACGAGGGGTTACCCAGTGACAATTCTTACCCATCATAGTCCCAGGAATCTACTGAACTAGGGGAAAATACACATTGACTATGCCAAGGCTTAGAGACTATCATAGGCTCTTAGAGCAGGAGGATGTCACCCTGGTAAGGTGTGATACGGTAAATCCAGCCGAGAATTTGCCAACGTCAGAGGATGGTGAGCCACATGATGGTGTTCAAGAGGCAGAGAAATACTCAAGGCTTAGATCAGACTTGCAAGCCCTTCCACTACGTGAGGCAGACCTGGAGTATTGGACTGATGGGTCTTGTTATCGTGTGGTAGATAAATTGTGTGCTGGCTATGCAGTAGTAAAAGCTCAAGGAACGGGATTTGTTGTTGAAAAAGCTGAAGTAATACCACAGCCTGCGTCTGCACAGCTTGCAGAACTTGTGGGGCTAACAGAAGAGTGTTTGTTAGCAGACGGGCAGCGAGTGACAATATATACTGATTCGGCATATGCACATAATGTATGTCATTTGTTTGGAGCAGTGTGGAAAGGTCGGGGGTTTAAGAAAACGGATGATTCTCCGATACAACATCATGCACAAATAATAAAACTGTTGCATGCTATGATGAGGCCTAAAGAGATAGCGATAGCTAAGTGTGCAGCTCATAAAACAGATGCGTCAAGAGTGACACAAGGGAACAAAGCTGCTGATGAAGCTGCAAAAGCTGTCACAGGAGCTGACAAATTGGGCAAGGTTTTTCTGGTCACTCATGGGGTGGACTTGGAGGACAGAATTACGCTTAAGGAAGTGATTTTGATGCAGGAAGCTGCTTCTATGATTGATAAACAGTTATGGCTAGACCGAGGTGCTGTTAAGGATTCTACGGATCTTTGGAGAAATCACGAGGGACTGATAGTAGCACCTCTGGACCTGTTAGGTTTGATGATTCAGGAAGCACATGGGTTAGCTCATGTTGCCAGGGGGGAGGTTAGGAGAAAAATCACAAAGGAATATGGTTTTTGGACACCATATTTGCTTGAACAGATTGATTATGTCATAAGCAGGTGTACAATCTGTCTGAAAAATAATGTCCGCAGGGGTATGACTGTTCCTCCTGGTTACATTCCCACCCCAAGGGGTCCTATGCGTGAGTTAGTTGTTGACTTTGTCGATATGATAAAACCAGTTGAAGGGAAAAGATACATGCTAGTGGTTGTGTATAGATTTTCACGATGGCCGGAGGCCTGTCCAACCAAGCGGAAAGACGCTCAATCGGTTGCCAAGTTTTTGTGTAGAGAAGTCATAAGCAGGTGGGGACTTCCAGATCGAATATCATCAGATAATGGGAAAGAGTTTGTGGATAAAACAGTGAAATTGATTTTGCAAAAATTGGGAATCAAACAACGTCTTGGAGCAGTTTATCACCCACAAAGTCAAAGGTTTTGTGAAAAATTAATGGGGTTTTGCAAATGAAACTATACGAGGGTTTAATCTTCTGTCAAATACTCAAAGAAGTCACAGACTGACATTGTTGAAACATGACATGGCTCTTGACTATATTTTAGCCAAACAAGGAGGTTTGTGTGTGGTTATGAACTTGACGGGAGACGGTTGTTATACTTTGATCCCAGATAGTTCTGATAATATCACTAGTGTTATAGATGCATTAAAGAGTATAAGGGATGCGTTTGGTCAATCTGAGGGAGCTGGATGGTCAGCAAATACTTGGCTACAAAATCAGTTAGGACCAGTGGGAGCAGTGGTGGTTCAGATTTTGGTAGCAGCTTTTGTAGCGCTGTGTTTGATGTTTTGCTTTTGTACGGCGCTATTGACTTTTGCGAAAGCTATGATATTGAGATGGGTTGGAGTGGTAATGCCTGGGGAGAACACTCAGATGCCTTTGTTAACTATGGCTGATTCAGATGGAGAGGATGAAGGGGAACCAGATGAAGTAATGATGGAAAGATATCCATTTTAATGTTACTTTGTATCTTCATACATTGAGGTTTTAATTTTCATGTGTTATTTGCAACAAGATACTGGTTGGTGTTTTCTTTTCTTCCAGAGTATATGGGGATGTACAGATGGGGATTCAAATACTCAAACAAGGACAATATGAAAGGACTCTGGACAAGGATGGTGTGGAAACGTCTGGATTGCATCGACACTGCTGAGGAGCTGCAGTGGAATATTTTCCTATGTCTACTTTGATATAGATATGAATACATATGTGAATGAATAATACTTAATTAACAATCATATTCTTTGTGTGTTAACTGTGTAAAGACTTGTACTTTCACTTAATATTTGGGGACCTCAGGTTTTTTTCTTTTTCTTGATGCTTAGGGATATAGGGTCTAGGCAGGGAAAGGTCCGTTGGAGGGTCCGATGGGTTGACCAGCCTGAATTCGGACATTGTTTTGATTTGTTTTATTTCCTGAGGTTTTCACATGTATTGGCTAAACCGTATTTCTGCATTGACTGATAAAGATGTCTTTTATTAATTGGACTGGAGTACCATGCGTGGCCGCCTAAGGCAGAGGGGCCGTGAGAAAATTTTCCTGTCTAGATTGTCTTGGAGGGAATTTGGAATGAAGGCTGCCGGACGGGTTTTTCGTTCTCACACTCCATAAAGTTGATATGTTGTTAAAAATAATATTGCAAGAAGTATGTGTTGGAGAAATTGATCTCTTTTTGTTTTTCGAGACTCAATTAAGTCTCGTAGGGGGGAATATGTGGTGTATAACATATGTACATTTGACCATTACAGTTTAACATAATACTCTGCAGCTGGAGAGAGGGACAGTGGACCCTTATGGGGAAGTAATGATTGATGGGTGTGCAAAGAGTGAACCCTCCTATGGAATTTGACCTCTGACCCAGTGTTAGGGGGAGTAGAGATTAGTGTGTATGAAGGGACTGTACCCTTCTGTGGTGTCTAACAGATGGTTACACTTATTCTACAGCACTGCGCCCTTATATGGTATTTAGCAGAGACCTAAACATGTCCTATATAAGTTGTGTTCGATGTACAGAGAGACAGAGTGGCCATCGGGCTGGGTCACTCTCCAAGCTGCTGCAGAGCTTGTAATTGATGCTGAATTCTTTGATGTAATAAACTCTTATAATCAAGAACAGTGTCAAGCGGATTTCTTCTCAACACATCATCGCAGCATTATCGTTCGGACACCACAATAGGTAAGTCACAGCTGTGTTCTCAGTCAGTCCCTGTTCTAACTGCAGGCTGAGTTCTACCCCTGTCACCAATTCTTTAACTTGCTACAGTGGGGAGAACAAGTATTTGATACACTGCTGATTTTGCAGGTTTTCCTACACAAAGCATGTAGAGGTCTGTAATTTTTATCATAGGTACACTTCAACTGTGAGAGACGGAATCTAAAACAAAAATCCAGATCAAAATCACACTGTATGATTTTTAAATAATTAATTTGCATTTTATTGCATGACATAAGTATTTGATACATCAGAAAAGCAGAACTTAATATTTGGTACAGAATCTTTTGTTTGCAATTACAGAGATCATACGTTTCCTGTAGTTCTTGAGGTTTGCACACACTGCAGCAGTGATTTTGGCCCACTCCTCCATACAGACCTGCTCCAGATCCTTAAGGTTTCGGGGCTATCGTTGGGCAATACGGACTTTCAGGTCCCTCCAAAGATTTTCTATTGGGGTCAGGTCTGGAGCCTTGCTAGGCCACTCCAGGACCTTGAGATGCTTCTTATGGAGCTACTCCTTACTTGCCCTGGCTGTGTGTTTTGAATCGTTGTCATGCTGGAAGACCCAGCCACGACCCATCTTCAATGCTCTTACTGAGGGAAGGACGTTGTTGGCCAAGATCTCGCTATACATGGCCGGATCCATCCTCCACCTCGATACGGTGCAGTCGTCCTGTCCCTTTCACAGAGAAGCATCCCCAAAGAATGATGTTTCCACCTCCATGCTTCACGGTTGGGATGGTGTTCTTGGGGTTGTACTCATCCTTCTTCTTCCTCAAAACATGGCGAGTGGAGTTCAGACCATAAAGCTCTATTTTTGTCTCAATAGACCACATGACCTTCTCCCATTCCTCCTCTGGATCATCCAGACGGTCACTGGCAAACTTCAGACGTGCCTGGACATATGCTGGCATGAGCAGGGGGACCCTTTTGGGATAAAGAAATATACGTTGAGCGTATTTCCCTTTAATCTCTCTCACCACAATATCAACATTTGGAAAAATACTTAGTTCTAAACATTCGGATAAAGACAGTTAAAACAAGGCTAAACACTATGGAAAAAGGTTATAATGGTTATATAAAACGTAACAAAGCTTGATTACCTGTCCTCAGTATACTTGCTGGTTACTGGTTTTAACTCATGAGACAATTTAGATGTAAGCGTGACAGTAAAATTTCGTTTATGCAATTACATGGTCATAGTTAGGCCTACTTAACGATTCTGTCAGTGTAAGCCGAGTTTTAAACACTTGCGTGTTATACCTTTCTTGTCCCCTTGGTGGTGCTTGGGTCACACAAGAAAAGAGTAGACATTCCACTTTAACTGAGAGGCTGGTGATGCCTACGAGCGTTTCCATGGATAATTTAGTAAGAAATTGTATATGAAACATTTAACTAAAGCATTAGTTAATACTGAACAGACAGTGATTACTAGGGAGTAACAGGGATGAATTAAGACAACACAGAAAGAGGTTAGAAAACTAGTTCAAGATTACTTTCTTATGGGTCGGCTAGTTTTCAAACATCACTAAAGGATAAGAACAGGGTTATTACTTACTAAACTCAGAGGCAAACACCGCTGCTCACTTAGCAAGGTTATTATTTAAACAGAATAAACACAGTTATACTGGAACCTTGCTTGGTTCGAGAAACAGGGGTTTTTATGGTCTCTCTTCTCTGCATTCCTGGCTTATCGCACCGGTTATCAGAGAATGAAATTGTGGTTTATGGCTCAGCGAGTCAGGTTGAGGCTGGAGGTGACCTGCTGGAGGGAGAAGGGGTCAGATCGCCCCCTTTCCTGTCCTGTGGACTGTCGTTAGTGACACCTTTACGGCTAGAAAGGCTCTTTGAATACACAATCCTTAAGCGATTCATTGTCTGATTGAGTCTCTTTCGGTCCTTACCAAACACCAGGCGATGTCTCTGGTTTTTACATGTGAAAAGGTCAACTCTCGGGGAGGGAAACTTCCCTCCCTCTTTTGACACCATCTGACCTTCTTTGAAGTGCGTCTGGTTGAGTTCACAACATAGTTCTGGGCTGATCCATCACCTTCCTCATGATCTCTGATGCCCCACGAGGTGAGATCTTGCATGGAGCCCCAGACCGAGGGAGACTGACTTCTTCCGTTTTCTAATAATTGCGCCAACAGTTGTTGCCTTCTCACTAAGCTGCTTGCCTATTGTCCTGTAGCCCATCCCAGCCTTGTGCAGGTCTACAATTTTATCCCTGATGTCCTTACACAGCTCTCTGGACTTGGCCATTGTGGAGAGGTTGGAGTCTGTTTGATTGAGAGTGTGGACTGTTGTCTTTTATACAGGCAACGAATTCAAACAGGTGCAGTTAATACAGGTAATGAGTGGAGAACAGGAGGGCTTCTTAAAGAAGAACTAACAGGTCTGTGAGAGCCGCAAATCTTACTGGTTGGTAGGTGATCAAATACTTGAATGACAATGCAAATTAATTTAAATATCTGGATTTTTGTTTTAGATTCCGTCTCTCACAGTTGAAGTGTACCTGATAAAAATTACAGACCTCTACATGTTTTGTAAGTAGGAAAACCTGCAAAATCAGAAGTTTATCAAATACCTGTTCTCCCCACTGTATATCTTCCTTCCTGTTTGGAATATGGACACATGATGCATATTTTTATGCTCAGCTACTTAAGCACTAACTAAAATACCAAAATGAGAGCCAAAAGGCTTTTTTCTTTTATGGCAAATGCACTATTGTTTCAACAAAACATCAAATTGTGTTGTTACCTGCAGACTGCCTGGATAGCACATTTAGTTAGCCATCATTCTCTGGAGTAGTACCTCTTATTCCAGTTGTGGGTTTGAATCCCAACCCTGGTAAAATACCAAAATGACACTTTAAAAGCTTGTTTTAAGGCAAATACACGTTTCTATCAACAAAGCATAAAATTGAGAGTTTTGTCACAGCTGTCATGTGATAGCTGAGTTCATACTGTGTTGGTCTTGAGAGCAATCTTGAGGGCTATCTTTGCAGGCACGGGATTGATTCCCACCTCGGCCCACTTTTAATTGTTCATAGCTTCATGGTGTTTGAACTTAACGCTGTCAACATAATGTTCAATTCTTCTTTTTAAATATATTTACAAGCAACACAGTGCTGTAGCAGGCATTTATGGTCATAGATCGCCCTCTATTGGTGCTTTGGTGACATTTTATGTGACCCAACACGATGAAAGGAAAAGATTAATAACACACCTTTAGCACTATGTCTTAATAGGCCAGTTGTTATTGCTCTTCAGATCCAAAGATTGAGGGTTCAAATCCTGATCACAGCATATTGACTCCAATACTAAACTGAAGAAATATTTCTGCAAATACATCGCATTTTTGACAGCATAACCATCCTCAAGTCAATCACCAACAGGAAGTCAGCCATTTTGGATTTAATTGTCATATTTGGCAGTTTACACACTCCGCACTTTAATGGTCAACCGGGGCCTGCCTACATTGAACACATCCATATGCAATCATAGCGCCATGCTTTATGTAGTGATATGTTGGCAATATACCTACAGACGGGAGGTTGATCAGCTGTCTCTCTGGTGCAGTCAGAACAACCTAGAGCTCAAAACGTTCAAAACTGTGGAGATGATTGTGGACTTCAGGAGGAACCCCCCACTCCGCTCCCCCATCACCATACTCAACTGTGTCTGCTGTGGAATCCTTCAGGTTTCTAGGTTCCACTCTATCCCAGGACCTAAAGTGGGAGCCCAACACTGACCCCATCATCAAGACTGTCCAGCAGAGGATGTACTTCCTGCGCCAGCTCAGGAAGCACCACTTGCCTTATTGTATATACTGTATACCAAACGCACCTACCTCAAGTACATAGCACCTGCACATAATACTTATTTATTCCAGCATCCTTTGCACTATGCTCCATTGTGCTGTGTACATGTGTACATGTATGTGTGCCTGTATATTACATCCACCTCAGACATGTACATAATAACAATTTTACTCCTGCATCCTTTTCACTCTACTCACTGCACTATTTGTCATAGATGTGTGTATATTGTTTTTGTTTATAGGGTGTATATTTGTGTTATCTATACTGTAGCCTGTGTCTGATTTTATTATTGTGTTATTGTATTATATTTTGAGTAAGCACATTGTGAGCAATGTACAATCCTGAGTCAAATTCCTATAAAGCTAATTCTGATATCAACTTCAAAACCAAGAAAATGCCGATCCCTACCTGGATCTCCCCGACTAACTTAGCCCACCCTGAACGTTACATGGGGCTCTCCTCGTAACAGTGGTCGCAACCTGCTACACTGCAGCCAGACACCGCCCTGACCCCGGGCTCTCTTGATGGATAAAGCAATCGCGGCAGGTCAGCCACTCAACACAGAGCGTGCCTGCTCTTCACGCGGAGGACAAAAGCAGCCGTGACTCACCAAGGTGCCTATCGGCTGATTACCGCGTGCACCAACTGCCAGTGTTGTTCTGAATTTTGCATGCCTGCCGAGAATTGCACGCACCTCGCGGGTGGTAACGCATATTTATGCTGAGAAAAGAGGTGGATGCAAATCTGCTCTGCCAAATTATGTATCCACATGATTTAAAATATGACTGCTGTAACAGTACTTTGCAGCAGTCACAGCTAACAGCTGACAGCTCTCACACACATTTACTTTAGTAAATGCCCATTCTAGTTTTGGTTGTTGTTTTTCTTCATTAAATTATGCTGAAAGAAAAAAGCTCTATACGGTGGACTCTTGTTAATGCTAAGTTCTAACTTGTCGTAATCATAACCATTCATTTAGAGCAACATGTTCAACATTTCAAAAGTGTGCTGATTGCTGTGAACAAGGCGTCACTATGTATTGAAAAGTGGAGGGGACATGAGGGCTCAGATTAAGGGTGTGACGATACACTTGGGTCACAAAAACGAGACAAGATGGTATTTGAACATTAATTTGAGGGAGGGGTCTGGGGGTTAGGGTCGCGTACAGTAAAATGTTGATGTGCCAGTACTGCTCATCACATACAGTACACAGCACATCAGTGGCGGTCTGGCCATCTGGTATATAGAGACAATTCACGGTGGGCCGGCCAACCTCCGGGTCGGCGGGCCGTCTTCCTTAGCCTATACATTTTTACAATAATAAGTATGTATAATAAGTAATAATAAGTTGGCAGATGATTGAGCAACACAGGGCAAGCCCCGCCCCCCTTCTCTCCAGACCTGTCAGTCTATTCCATATGAATGTCTACGCAGCCCTTAGCCTCGCCACTTTTGTCACATTACACACACAACAGTAGAGACCTGCGCGGGACTGTTTTCTTGATCCTGCTCCGCAACATGTGTGTTACTCTACCGCCCATTCCCGCAACATGTGTATCCCATCCTGCCCACACCCGCAAACATTGTGACATGCAGAGTAAAAAAGGGACACAAATGTTTGGGCTAGGCTAAACATTCAGAAAAACCGACACATGAATATCCACATGAATATTAAAATCCCCTACAATAATAACTTTGTCCGTTTTAAGGACCAAAGTTGACAAAAATTCAGATAAGAATTCAGAGTACGGACCAGGTGCTCGGTACACTATAACAAAAAGAATTGGTTGCAGTGATTTCCAACTTGGGTGCGAAACACCAAGAACAAGGCTTTCAAATTAGTTATAATTTAGTTTAGGTTTAGAGCTGATTAGTAGGCTAGAGTCGAAGATAGCTGCAACTCTACCTTCTCGGCCTTTGCCTCGAGGAATGTGAGTATTAATATGACTGGGAGGGTCTCTCTCTCTCTCCCTTTCTCTCCTTCACCCCAACCGGTCGAGGCACACAGCCGCCCACCCTGAGCCATGGTTCTGCTCGAGGTTTCTGCCTCTTAAAAGGAAGTTTTTCCTTGCCTCTGTCACCTAGTGCTTGCTCTTGGTGGGAACTGTTGGGCTTCTGTAAATAGCATCATAGAGTACGGTCTAGACCTGCTCTTTTATGAAAAGCGCTGTGAGATAACTGTTGTTGTGATTTGGCGCTATATAAATAAAATTGAATTGAATTGAATTGGATTCATTTAGGCTAACATATTCTCCATCACCCAGCCAGGTTTCAGTAAGACAAAATAAATCAATATCATAATCTGATATTAGTTCATTTACTAGTACACCTTTAGAAGAGAGAGATCTGATGTTTAAGAGTCCACATTTAACTCTCCTATTCGTTTGCACTATTGCTCTTGTGGTTTTAATTTTTATGAGGTTTTTATGCACAGCTCCTCTTCTGTTTACCTTTGATTTAAATAATTTCGATGGTCGGGGGGCAGACACCGTCACTATAGGATTTTCAGTAAGTAACTCCTGAAATGGAGGAGCAGAGAAGTGTGTTAGACTGCGACTCTGCGTAGGGTTTTGGGTGGGTAACTGCTGAAAAAGAAGGGCAGAGAAGTGTGTTAGACTGCGAGTCTGCCTCCTGGTCTCAACTCTGGGTTGTCATGGATTTGGTCCACTAATAAACTTGGCCAGATTTCTAGAAATGAGAGCTGCTCCTTCCCAAGTGGGATGGATGCCGTCTCTCCGAATCAGATCAGGTCTTCCCCAGAAAGTCTGCCAATGATCTCCAAAGCCCACATCGTTTGCTGGACACCACCTCGACAACCAGCGGCGAAATGACGACATGCGGCTATAAATGTCATCACTGGTCAGATTTGGCAGGGGTCCAGAGAAAACTACGGTGTCCGATATTGTTTTTGCATATGTACTCACCGACTCAACATTAATCTTAGTGACCTCCGATCAGGCGTAACCGGGAGTCATTACCGCCGACGTGAATAACAATCTTACTGTATTTACGTTTATCCTTAGCCAGCAGTTTCAAATAAGACTCAATGTCGCCCGCTCTGGCCCCAGGGATGCACTTAACAATGGCCGCTGGCTTCGCTAAATTCACGTTTCTCAAAATGGAGCTGCCAATGATCAGAGTTGGTTTCTCACCGGGTGTGTCACTGAGTGGGGAAAATCTATTAGAAACGCAAACAGGTTGATGGTGCCCCGTGGACTTTGAATGCTTACGACTATTCCTCCTTCGGACAGTCACCCAGCCCCCCCCCTTTCCTGGCTGCACAGGAGATGGTGGGGGACGGCTACCGGAAGCTAACTCCGTTCGGTGTCTGTAGTCGGTGCCACACCGACTACCGGGGACTGGCTAGCTACAGTAGCTAAAGACTGATCTACCAAGGTGCGGAGCCGGACTTCTAAATCACTGAGCCTCGCCTCCATGTCTATAAATAAACTACACTTATTACACGTACTATTACCGCTAAAGGAGGAAGAGGAGTAACTGAACATCTGACACACCAAGCAGGAGAAAGTAGGAGAGCAAGAGAGAGAGGGAGAAGCCATCACTAGCTGCTAAGCTAAAGTCGCTAACGGCTAAGCTAAAGTTGCTAACAGCTATGCTAAAGTACTGTAGCGTCAGCGACCAAAACTTTTGAACAACTATGAGATTGAACAGCAGTCACTAAAAGATGGAAAGAACTGTGAGTGCTTAGGCAAAATTACTGCTGCTGTAATCTAACAAATGTAACTGTTTTTTAGCGAGAGCAGCACAACACGGTACCAACACACAAGCACCGGAAACGGAAATGAGTCGACATGCTTACCGCAGTACGTCAGCAACCCGCTGTACGTCCTTCCACAGGATGACCTGAGGTAACTGTGTGTTCAAACAGGTTAGTGGAAAAATCTCAAATCTAATGCCTTATGTTAGTAAAGCTCTGAATGTCTGCATTTCACTGTTCTGTGGGGATTTTGTGGGAAATAAATCACTTCAGTATCAGTGATTTACTGTCGGGTAATTTTATTTAGCTAAAATAAGTATTTTCATTTGATTCTTATTTTTTTTTGCCTCATCATTCTACATTTATAAAGGTTGTAGACATTTACATTTGTTAATTAGCTAATTTTATTTAATGTCTGCCATTGGTTGCAAACAGCCTGTACATATAAAACCAATCAGTCCTTTCCCTCTCAAATTCATATTTTGTGTGGGAGAATGTGTCTTCAGTGATTTGCTAGATATGATCATCGACAAGGTTCCTACCACTTCACCTCTTACTAGACAATTTGACAATTGAAACTCATCAACAGTCCGGTGTAAACGGCGAGTAAAGCCACACAGTAACATTTGTTGTGTTGCTATTCATACACCTGAAATGAAATAGTGGCACTATTGCTGTGTTTGTGTACTTTTTTACCTTTATTGGTTAATTTATATATTTTATTTATATCTATATTTATGATTGGTGCTGCTCTCTTAGGTTACGTTGTATGTTTGGAGATGTGTTCAACCAGTTTTTTTTATTATGTGTACTCGCATGAGTTAAAGCCAACCAGCTGACCCTGAGCAGCAGTTAGACAGTTCTCTGTCTCAGTGAGGATTTTGGATATTTGAGTCTTTTTATCTCGAGGCTTCATGTGATGTGAGGTAGTTCAATCATGACAATTTCAGTGTGTGTGTTCCGAAGCCTTTTTAAAGTACTACTGCCATAATGATCAATGGCTGTGATGCTGCTAGGTGGTTTAATAAAGGCTGGACTTGTTAGTACGTGTGTGCATTAGCAGGGTGGCCGTGCTGGAGTATACTGTGTGAACTGTTCTGATGGGCTGGTCTGTCCAGGTCCAGGGCCATTTTTTACTCGCAGTCCGTCTCTGCAGCACATATCAGAACCGCAAAAAAACGAGTGGATACATCACAATTTCACAGAGTTATACGGAAGAAGCTGTTTTCAACACACTGAGAAAAACACACTGAGCTGCAGCACACAGTGACAAGATGTCTGCCTGCTGCCTCCTCTCTCCCTTCCAAACATTAGAGACAGTGCACAGTTAAAACTTTATGGATGAAAGATACATTTGTTAAAATTAATAACTCACCACACAGAAAGTCTTGCTCCAGTCCATGTTGCTAAGCTGGTAAGGGGAACACGTACAGCTGAACCAAAGACGTTTTTTCCGGCTTTTCAGAGCCCGCTCTACTCTGCTATTGATTGGCTAGTGGTCCTCAACAAGGTACTTGCATGTGCAACTCCAAACAAAGATCTTTTAGAAGTAAAATGCATCACTCCATAGCTAAAACAAAGCATTCAACACACAGGGTGAAAAGAGGTGCTGCAGCAATGTTGTGTTCGTGTTCTAGTACAACCCCTAAATAGGATTTTGAACCTGAAAATGAGCATAATACCATCTCTTTAATAAAGAAATTAAGTCCTAATTCGTGTGTGATTCAAGTGAATAAAGTCTAACATATATTGAATTTTTATTGAACATTTTATTATATTGTTATATTGTTATTGAAAAAAATTATATTGCAATAATTATTGTTATTGTTTTATTGTCCGGCCCTGACTTAGCATTAACAAATCAGAGGACCACTATATATAAAGCATTTTTCTTTCAGCATAATTTAATGAAGAAAGACAACAGCAGTAGCTATTCACTTTGGCATAACAGACTTGCATGGGCCCATTTCAAGTACTGACTGTGACTCTGATTAAGGATATACACACACTGACACACACACAGACTTTGTTTTTTTGTTAGACCTAAAGATGTACTTTTTTTTTCATTAAGTACAATGTTGTAGTATTTATATGCTGTTAAGTTTGTTCTAGTAGACCAACACAGTCTGTTACAGAGAGATTGAAACATTGTTCTTTTATTTCACTGTAACTGTTTTTGAAGCATACTGTATGCTGTTTTTGCTTCTTTGGTCTTATTGTTACAACTTACCCCATCATGTGTTACCCCCGTAGTGGGGTAGGTTGTAACCATAGACTGTATGTAAGAAATGGATGTAGTCATCGGGACATCAGCCGTTGGTTTGTGGACTGCCGTTCTGAAGCCTTGAGTTTGGCCGATAGGGCGCTGTTGAGTTTTTGCAACCAGCGGAACCGGACGTGACCATATTTGGACGAGACAGTTGAGTTAACGGCCGTGTGCGGAGCTAGCTAGCTTGATTAGCTAGCTTGCTTAGCTAGGTGCATCTATAATTCACCTTAAAGTGACTATATGTAAGTTTTTTTCAGTGAAATTAATCAAATTTTCATTGCCTTACTCTCAGTGGGTTCAAAACTCACTTAGAAATGAAGCACACGCCTGTTTTCTCCGTGTCTTGCATCAGCCAATATTCTGCTTTTAATGTGAGGACTCCGTTTCGGATTCAGCCCTGTGCGCGCTCCCGAGCCTCTCTCATACTACAGCAACAACACGGCAGCTAACAACATGCAGTCCACTAACACCATCAAACAACCGGCTCACAGCAAAACACAGGCTCCAAGTAAGGATACAAAACAACAAAGGTTTATGTGCTGAAGCCCATCAGACCAAACAGGTTCAGATGATGTTGAGTAAGAACAAAGTGAGCATTAGTAAGGTGGTGGAACACATTAGGTGGAGAAACACAGTGAAAGTCACGTTAGCTCGCCGGCTAACACCGAGCAGTTGCTTATGTTATCCAGTGCAAAGTTATGTATGTTAGCTTTCCACATTACTTCACCAGCTAATGCAACCCATGCTACTATCCTGTGTACCACTGTTGATTTAGCCTGCAAGAAAGGATGTAATGGTAAAAACAAATGTGGAGTGATTTGTTTACTAATGTTAGCCTATAGTGATGCAGCCAGGAGCAGCCAGCTAACGCTATAGTAGCTCGGACCTGCCGCTGTTTGCTTCGTAACATTCAGTTTATGTTTATTGTGGTTTTTATATACAGTCTATGGGTTTTACCAATAACGTTACTCAGGTACACAGCTTCTCCACCTCAGCCACTGTAACTAACGTGACCCACATAAGAAAACCGCCACAACAACCCAAAGGAAGAGCCATCCACTATCACTAGTTACAGTAAAGTTACTTATTGCGGTCTAACTGTTATAAAGTGTGACACAATCGCATTATAATATTGAGTCCAGCTTACTAACCATTTAATGACAGATTCAGATTCATAGACAGTAAAGATAGTTACTGAAAAGGCTAAATGCAGTAAATGTAACATTATCATGTAACGAGCATGGATTAGTTCTGCATGCAGCTGATAAAACTATTACTGTAACGTTGCAGTGGGAGTTTACCTGAGTTTCCAGCTCCGTCTATTCTCCCTGTCTGTCTATAGCCGCTGTCACTGCCTTTTTTCGGGAGTATTGTGCCAATATGCGGCTCGCTGCACTGAATGAAATGTATGGCACTGGTGTTCATCTGCCTTTGAGACGGGAACGTTGAAGTAACAGAGCCTGAACATGTCTGTGTGAAAAGCCACAGGCTGCATGCTGGTGTTCCTGCGTTTATTGTGGTATTTCTGTATGAAAGTGGTTGTGTTTCGGATTATGCTCGCTCATGAGTTCAAGCGAGCACGCGTACGAGCACACACCTGGTTTAAATCTTAGAACCACACCGCTAGTGGCCGCTGAAAACTACATAATGCCCCTTTAACTGTCATTTTAACAGGGCTGATAACTTTGTCTAGCGAACAACAGGCTTAAAACTAAATGCATTCATCAGAGAAAGTGAACAGCCAACTCCCAATAAGCTTTTTCAACCGCTCTGGTTAAATTTACACAGTGCCGTGTGTACGAGTCGAGCTTGACAGGTCGCCATGGTAACAACTTGTCAATCATAGATAATCCATCCATCCATTATGTTGTATTGAAGAAGACATTACTGAGGTAATTATTCAGCTGAGAAGTAGGGTCATTTTACCATTATTTCTAATGGAGCCGGACTTCTTTTTGCAACCAGAAGATTCGCCCCCTGCTGGCCTCCATTCTACTGAACAGTCCCACTGGCCGTTCAATAGAATGGAGGTTTAAGAGACTTCCACATTCGCATCAGATTGTTGCTTCCCGCTTGGTTGTAACAAAGGTACACCATGAATTATTTACGATGCACTCACTAAATCTGTGATGTACTTGTGGAGCATTGCATTGGTGCCCTTTATAGTAAATAAATGTGGGTACTTGGTATTAAAGTTTGAGCACTCTAGCTAAAAAAATCAGCAAGTTATAGTTACTGAAGCAAAAAGTGTTACAACCACACCAACCGGTCTTTTGGCTTTTGTCTAATTAGCTTTAAACTCGAGTCAGTGGAAGCCTAATCTTTTGTTCATCACCACTCACCTCCATACAAGCAAAGAAAAACCCAACAGGGATAGGAGCTGGGAGGGGCTGCTGCCTGCCTGTCAGCATGTCTGTGTATCTGTGCTGACAACCCTGCTGAGACACTGAGGGAGAGAGAGAGGGAGAGAGGAAGGGAGGGCTTCGAAACTCAACAAAGTCTCATCTCCCAAACTGATATTTTGATTTTTTATTACATAAATAGATTTAACAGGGAAGATGTGTGCAAACAGGAATATACATATATTAATTTTCTTTAAAAGCACCACAGAAAAAAGGCCACTTCTGAGAAAAGATGTCTATGTGTCCACGCACCTGGTCATTAACGTTTCTTTACACTCATACTCTGACATTCTCATTGTGCACTCCTCTGGGGAAGATTTGGAGCATGCGCCATCATGAAAAACTCTGCCTGTGTTGCCTAACACACACCTTTTATGCCAACACGCACAAACTCCAATTGAGTTGACACAGAAACAACAAACTGACATCTTATTCAACATCGTGGGACTGTTCATCACCAATGTAGGCAGTCAATGTTTGTCAACCCTGATTTACCTTGATGACACCGAGTTAAATCTGACTAGATTAAATCCCCTTCGTCATACAGGCCTCTGTCAGTCACTGGTGCAATGTAATGCAAACTTATTTGATAAAAAGTCTACAAACATTCAAAAGGATGACCAAATACTACCTTTTGTCTTTATTAAATGATCATGATGTAAGTGTGATACAAGAGGGAACGGGTTTAATATCACTCAGCTTACCAGTTAGAATCAGGACAATTGATATGATCCATCTGCAACCCAAACAATACAGTGACTTACTCGCAAAAAGAAAGAACGTTGAGATAACCTTTTGCACTACAGTTGCTAGCTACTATAACCAATCAATGTACAAAAAAGACATACAAACTCACGGTTTGATGTAAATAACAACTACAATACAGTATGTGTCCCCCTCATAATTATCCTGACACCATATATTTTATACATATACTACTATATACTATACTATCAACAATGTTGATAAAATAAAATTTTACTCCTTTGAAACGCACCAATGTTTTAGGTATATGCAAGAATGACACATCATTTACAAAGAAATAGAAATGCAATAATACAACAATATATGTATGATATACAATGGAAAGTAATGAAATCCCCTTTTCTACCTGCATCATTTGTTTGTTTGTTTGTTTTTAAACTATGTTAGAGTTTTTCAGTTCTGTCTAGTTCATATGTGATGTTAAGCTGTCACCTCATATGACTGTCAAAATCTATTAAGGCCTTTACACTGGAATGGAATAAAGGCTAATTACATGACTCATACACTATAAATACTTAAGAAATGAAACATGGCCAAAAATAAAACTAAATCAATGGATAGAGAATTTCTAATCTAAAGTCATGATGTTTTTTGGGTTCGTATCAACACACCTTTCTATTGTACTGTGAAAGAAGTTCCTGGTGCATTCCACCTAAGTGGAATGTTGAAAGAAGTTTGTGACTAGTTATGACAATGAAATTAATATTCAGATGGAGTGAGGACTGATGCTGAGGTGAAGCTGTCCTTCAGCCTCTGGAAAGCCAGTTCTGCCTGCAGAGTCTACTGAAACTTGACATGAGGGAGGTTAAGGTATGCAAATGTTTGGCAATAGCACTGTTCCTGAAAAAACATCTAAAAAAGCATTTTACTAGTATACCATATCAAGGTACTTGTAATGACCACTTAAATGCAGTAAATCCACTCATCCCCCTCTCTAATCCACAGATGGTGAAGATATTAGCATCCGTAGTGGTGTACCGGTTTTCCAAATCCGCAGTTCGGGTCATACCTTGTTTTTTGTTTTTTACAGGGAACATTATTAAATTATTAATTAATTTTAATAAATACAAGGAAACTTGGGGTGCTTGCTTGTACAATAACATATAATAACAATAAATGTTTTGTCATTAGGGGTAAACCGGGGTTAAAGTAACATGGGACGAAAGTAACAAGGCGATTTTCTCAGAGCCCTGACTGTATTTGCAGTCCAAGCTGTGACAGCACCTTCAGCATGCAACCCTTGATGGAGCTGCTAAATATCGCATGATTTCGTCATTGTTTCCCTCAGCCGTCTTCAGAAAACTGATTTCGAGCACGGCTCTCTTTGTGTCTCTCGTTTCATGTGTCACAGTAATGATAAATCTACAGGTTGTTTAGTGCTTTAACACACCCTGGAGTTTTCCCTGTCAGAGTTTTTCAGTATAAAAATAAATCGTCTTTATATGTCAGGAGTTCCTGTTGGGATGAAAGTAACTTTATCTCCGTTGTCTCTCTGTTGCAGCATTTAGTAAAACATGTTTGTCATATTATACCAACAGAATATGCCAATAGCGTGGGTCAGAAAGACAGAGGTCTGATTCAGCCAGATGTTTATGAGAAGGCGTTTCTGGACATCTCTATTAGAAACATTAGTCTCAGGTCAGCTGATAAAGTCAGATAATTTTGATTATCTTTGTTCAGATAATGTAGGAGGAAGTGAAATTATAAGGAAGTCATACATTTGTACAAAATACCACCTGATATTGATAGACCACGCCTGTGAGTTAGTGACCACAGCAAAAATATATGTCTATCTGAAATATTATCTTTTAAAGTCAGGTTTTTCTGAAGAATGGTACTTTCGCCCCTGCTCTCCCCTACATCACATCATTTCAGTCCTGTGAGGCCCCTCTGTACATGTCTTTTTGATGATTGGAACTGATGTTTCTTGATTGTATGTACTTTCTGTACTTTTGTTTCTTGCCATTTTGAGCCTGTAATGGAAACCCACAATTGCTGATTCTTCAGATACTTAACTAATCTAAAGAAGGACAGTATTATTGCTTATTCAATCAGTGTAACAGTTTTTAGCTGTGGTACCATGATTGCAAAAGGTTTTCTAGTGATCAATTAGCCGTTTAAAATGATAAACTTGGATTAGCAAACACAACGTGCCATTAGAAAACAGGGCTGATGGTTGCTGATAATGGGCCTCTGTACGCCTATGCAGATATTCCATTACAAATCTGCCGTTTGCAGCAACAATAGTCATTTACAACATTAACAATGTCTACACTGTAATGGACCAAAAATGGTAGTGTAGATCTGCGTATCATCAGCACAACAATGGTACTGGATCTTGTGATTGTGTATGAACACCACGGGTTAGAGGGGCCACAGAAGAGCAGGCATTTATCATAGCTACGGAGAAAGATGTGTTTAATAAATAGGATTTTAGCCAATCTAGGGCCATGTCCTTGATGCCAACCCACTTTTCAAGGCGATTCAGTAAAATAGAATGATCAACAGTGTCAAATGTTGAGCTTAAATCAAGGATTACAATTGAGCAATCATCAGCATCTGCAGTAAGTAAAGGGCATTAGTAACTTTTATGAGTGCAGTTTCAGTACTGTGACCTGCACAGAGTGAAATTTAGATGTCATAATTTTTCATAAAAGAAATCAATTGTAAGTGGACAGTATTTTCTAAAACTTAAGAATGGTAGTTAAGAAAGACGTCTAAAATCTTTAAAATCAGTAGGGTCAAAGTTAGATTTCTATTGCAGCGGATACACTACTGCATGCATCAGGCTGAAGGGAACACATCCAGAGGACAGAGAACTATTTACAATAGATAAAATTGTGGGATCAACACTGTTAAAAACCTTTTTAAGAAATCTCACAGGGAGACTGAGAGACATCTTTCACATTGAAGCTGGCCTTTCAAAAGCCTCACACTGGTCTCACTGTCGTGCCATAAAAGACCTACAAAAGACTTTCCCCCATCTGTGTGTGAATAACAAATGTGTACAGTGACTGCAACACATTAAAAACTTGTCAACCTCTGCCATCTAAGGTGTTAGCACCAACTAAGTGTAGTGAATGCACTGCGCAGGGCACATACTCTATCAGAGGGTTTCTTTGTTTCAGGTGCTCCTGTAGCCCATTGTATTTTTCTGATATGTTGCTTGCATTGTCATATGACTGACCTCTACAGTTTGAGAGGTCCACCATCAAAGTTGCACACACTGCTAAACACTAAAAGGTGTAGAAGGAAGTAGAATTAAAATATTAAATATAGAAATACAAACACGCTGTACACCACTGTCTTGCTAAAGTTAACGATTGCATTTGTCGCTCTCAGTTGACTTAAAGCCCAGGATTTGCTCTACCACAGCGTCAGCTGCTGTTAACAAACCAGAATGAACGTCAGCTGATCCAAATGCGACAGGTCTGGGGTGGGGTCAACAATTATTAAAATATTTGGCATCCTGAATCTCATCTGTTACTGTTTGATGAGTTTCGCTGAATCATTTTGAGTTCTTCACATTTTGTTGATGACAAACTTTCTGATACGTTCAGTTAAGAATGGGTGACATTGTGATCGTGCCAAGAAAATTCCCATTATGGGTTGACCCAAACCGTTCATCATCTCCCCTAAATGCAAGTCCTCTTTCACCCAAGAACTTGATCCCTGCTTGAACTCTTTTCAGAACGTTCCCAATCTGGCTGCGTGAGATCTGCATCTATAGCACTGCCCTTTGTCCACTGTTGCAAGCCAAGCATTCCTGATCTGTGTTCTGTACTACTTTCATGTTCCTCTATTCTTTCTGTGCTTCCATTCAGTAAACCCCTGACAAAAGCCACCAAGCTTGCTGGAGAACAGTTTGCATGCAAAACAGTACACACAACCTGTTGAGGCAGGGCTCTACGCTAACCTTTTTCCCAAGGAGAACATGTGCTCCATAGTGGAAAATATTAGGAGCACACAAAGAAATTTAGGAGCACAGCGACAAATGTAACTGTTTTTAACAAACTATATATATTATACACATTTATACTTCGGGTTTGCTCCTTCTCCTTGTGTTCAACTATTGTGTGAAACCACTGGAGGACTGAAAGTGATCCCTTGTATCTGTCCACCTCAGCATTGGCCTTAATATTTTGTTAAATCTTTTTAAAATATTGAAATACATGTTTTGAAAATTTGAGACATTGAAAACAGCTTTTAAACACTGATCAGTCATCTCATATTTAATTTCAATATGTAGGCTATTGCCATTTTATCTAATAGTATAATAGTATGAAGCCCACCACTGGTATAAAATTAATTCCACTTGGACAAAACAGGAGTTTCATATTTTCAGTCTTTAAATACTTGTGCAAGAAATATGGCCTACTAAATTTGTTAATGCTGCTATCTCATCAGTAGTCAGAACCATTCATGCCGGAGTTAAACATTTGAAAGTTTACTGTAGCACGTCAAACCATTTTAATGTCCTGCCCCAACCAAGCTGTGATTGGTCAGTTGACGTGAAGTGAAGAAACAGTGACTTTGACTGAGAGCAGCTTTGCGTCACGTCCTGCCCGCTACTTGGGGCGGGATGTTTTGAACGATTAGCGGTGCGGCGGCCATAGTTACGGTAGTTACTTGCACATTGTGCTAGTAAATCATTTACCAGATCGCACGATTGTATCGATTTTTTGGGGCATATGCGAGCAAAATGGTCGCACTGTAGAGCCCTGTGAGGGTGAGTACAGAAGTTGTCAATAAGTGGAACTACAGGCTGTTATAGAACACACACCAACGGGTTGTAATCCCACATAAAAATGAGACCTGCTTTCTCTGCAGCTTGGAACAGACACTATTCAGCTTCCTCTGTAAAGTAATCAGCACAGGTTTTCTGCATGACCTGGAAACATCACCGCTAGAGGCAGCTGAAAACTACATATAGACCCTTATACAATTCAACATATAGTATAAACAGCAATATTGATTGATAATCACTAAACGGTGTGCTGGTGTGTGCATTTGGCACACTTGTTGATTTGGGCTAGCTAATAAGCTCTCAATGAGGTTTTGATTCCCAGCCATAGCATCTTATGTTTTTAACTAATAGTAGTTTTTAACTCATAGCACTAATGCTGTTTTACCAGTACCAGCTCAACTCGCCTAGATTAGACTCAGACCCAGAGATACTACCCCTCAGTGTTACTGGTTGTCATAACAACGCCACACATAACTACTGGGACGTAATGTTCAATGCGACATACACACCAGCGATGCACATACAGCTGTCTCTTGATTTAAGTTAAAAGTTTCAACATTACTCAGAATGTAAAGACAGATAAGCGGTATGAAAAACTTACAACTGTGTTTTTCTCTGCCGCTGTTGCTGCACAGGCTGTGTGACTGTGGGACCAAAGGGCTCTGTCAGTGGGTGGCTTGGCACCATGCAGTGGAAAAGGGGCTTAATAGTTAGGTAGCAAGTAGCTTTGATTTGTTAGACATGTGAAGTTTAGGTCGATAGCTAGTTAACTTGCTTTTTAGCACGTCCATAACCAGTGTTTATAACCACTCTCTCTCTCTATATATATATATATATATATAGAGAGAGAGAGAGAGAGAGTGGTTATTTACGGTAATTCATACTAAAATTACAGCTAAACAACCAAAGTTATAAAGTCTCAAAAACAAATGAACTTATAATGAAATACATCCATACAGTAGCTCAGTTGTACAGAGGCACTGTACTCCTTGAGAGGCTCTCGTTTGAAGTATGCAATGTATGTACCGAGGGGCCCAGATGCTACACTCGATGTATGTACTAAGGGCCCCAGGTGCCTTGGTCATAAAACCTGTAAAGTTTGGTGCTCATTTAAGCATAAGTTAAGCACAACTTCCTGTTTCATAGTGAGTCATCGATTTTCGACGCCACGCCACAGACACGCCATTTGATGTTACATATGATGTTATTGGACAAATAAGCATTTTTAATAGTATTTTATTAAACAAAAGTTATTAATTACAGCTGTTTAACGTATTTAATCTAAATAATCTTATAATCTTTAAACAAGAATTTTATTAATACACTGAACAAAATTACAAACGCAACACTTTTGTTTTTGCCCCCATTCATCATGAGCTGAACTCAAAGATCTAAAACTTTCTCTATGTATCTGTCAAAATCTGTGTTAGTGAGCACTTCTTCTTTCCCGAGATAATCCATCTACCTCACAGGTGTGGCATATCAAAATGCTAATCAGACAGCATGGGTATTGCACAGGTGTGCCTTAGGCTGGCCACAATAAAAGGCCACTCAAAAATGTGCAGTTCCATCACACAGAACAATGTTACAGATGTCGAAAGTTTTGAGGGAGTGTGCAGTTGGCATGCTGACTGCAAGAATGTCCACCAGAGCTGTTGCCCGTGAATTGAATATTCAATTCTCTACCATAAGCCATCTCCAAAGGCGTTTCACAGAATTTGGCAGTACATCCAACTGGCCTCACAACCACAGACCACATGTAACCACACCAGTCCAGGACCTCCACATCCAGCATCTTCACCTCCAAGATTGTATGAGACCAACGACCAGGAACAGCTGCTGCAACAATCAGTTTGCGTAACCAAAGAATTTCTTCACAAACTGTCAGGAACAGTCTCAGGAAAGCTTATCTGCATGCTCGTTGTCCTCATCGGGGTCTCGTAACTGACTTGAGTGGGCAAATGCTCACATTCGATGGTGTCTGGCACTTTGGAGAGGTGTTCTCTTCACGGATGAATCCTGCTTTTCACTGTACAGGGCAGATGGCAGACAGCAACACCAGATACTGACTGGTTTCCGGACCCACCTAATACAGTGAAAGTTGCCTTTTATTGTGGCCAGCCTAAGGCACATCTGTGCAATATCCATCCTGTCTGATCAGCATCTTGATATGCCACACCTGTGAGGTGGATTGATTATCTCAGCAAAGGAAAAGTGCTTTTACTAACACAGATTTTGACAGATTTGTGAACAATATTTTAGGGAAATAGGCCTTTTTTGTACATAGAGAAAGTCTTAGATTTTTGAGTTCAGCTCATGATGAAATTTCACAGCTGCCTTCTAATTCTCTATGCCCTGATGTGTCCATAGAAACATAATTGTACTTTAACTGTATTGTATGATCCATTTACAGATTTACTGTTTTTCTTTTCTTGAATTCTTCCTGCTGACATGTCCTGTCATGTCTCCTAAGTTATGTAGTTATAATTATGTCTTCAGTTTCAGACCACATCACTTTCTGTCCTTGTGTTAGTTCGTATTCTCATCCTTCTGCGGTATCGGCTGGCTCTGAGTGTCCGGACCTGTCCAATGTTCCCTCCTGTTATCTGCATCTCAAGGAGGTGTTTAACAAAACCTGGGCCAACTCTCTGCCTCCTCATCAACCATATGATTGTGGAAAAGACTTCCTTCAGTGTGGAAAAGGATTTTGGAGGGTGGTAAATACAACCCATACAAAAAAGTAAATTAGCCTGCAAGGGAAATCTATAATATGGGTAAACAGGGAATGGGTAACAGTTGTCATTGCAACATAAAAACAATAAAATCGACTGAAAGTGATAAGTCCTGACCCTAGGGATAGAATTAGGACTGTTTTTGATGTGGAAGTTTGAAATTCTCTGACTATTAAGTGACTTTGTGTTTGAAAAGAACAAAGTGTACAGCAAATTGAGAAGAGCAAACATTTTGGTGTTAGTGAAATTCGAGTAAATGTAGAGTTATATCTACTCTGATACAGTCAGATCCATTACATTTGACTCTCAGTTGATGAGGAACTTGTGGAAAACAAAAAGTGTCACTGAGTCAAACCTGTAAGTGTAATTGTATAAATATTAACTCTTAACATCTTACTCTTAACATCTTACTCTTAACTCTGATCCTGGCTTTTACAATTGTAACAACAAGCAAGTGTTAATGTCACCCGGCCCTGCCACGTAGGCCTACACACATCAATTTGTTGAAGCCAGGAGAGTCTTATTGAAAGTACCCCACTGACTGCTGGGAAACTGTGACTGTGCTTTTGACCTGAGACTGTTTGATAAGTAAATGAAGTAGTATCTGTCAATGTAATATTTAGGGAACATCCCACATAGCGGTATACACTTTTTGTATCAACAAAATATCAAATTGCATCATTACAACCAGGCTGGCTGGTGGTGCAGTTGGTTAGTGATCAGTCTATGGAGCTACCCCTCCTGTTTTGATTGTGGGTTCGAATCCTGCAGCTGGTACCAGTGTTAACTGCTTTAAACAGCCGTAACCTGTTGTGTTTGAACTTAATAACAAACTAAATATGGTGACCACCTCAGGTTCCTCAGGTCGTAATGTTAGTACATTATAGCTTTAAACTTTGCACAGCTGTTTGTTGTTGGAACTTAATGATGCTAATTTATTCCTTTTATTATCTTTCTCTGTAATTGTGGTGAAGACCCATGCTTTATATTTTCATGCTCAGCTGTAGTGATGGGAAAAGTCACTCTTTAGACAGACTCGAGTCACCAAATCTCGTTCATTAAAATGTACTAATCTTTTTTTGTGTCATTTCGTTCATTTTATCTAGGCTGGTTATTGCGGCGCTGCAGCCCTCTAGTGGGTGATTTAAAAAAAAACAGCGCAGTTCTCAAACACCTGCCTGGCTTGCTCTAATTGACGTATAATGCACAAATTCACCTCTTGATCTTTCTCTATCATGGTTCTATAAAGTTAAAAAAAAAAAAAATTCACACCATGGAAAAAACACAAAAATATGTTGTCAATATTCAATTAAGCCACTACTCCGGCTAAATCCGTCCATTTTCACAATCTTTCCTGAGTATACAACAAGACCAGCCATATATATAATTATAATTACCATCACTAGATCTCTAAAGTGTTCATTCATACAGTAGCCTAACGCCTATCCATGAGTAAAATCTATATATTAACATCAGATTTACAGGGAATATATTGAAGTAATAAGCTTGACACACAAGATGAATAAAACACACTTATTAAAATGTAACAAATTTAATGATATCTCAAACACTGCAGGTTGTTCACCAGTCAGCTGTGAAACAAAAAAAGTAAAAGTTACGTTGCATTCTCTGGTGGACCGAGATCAGCTGTTAGCTGTAAACAAACCACAGGGCTAACATTAAGGTTGCTATGTGGCTGTGTTTTAATGAGCCGGTCCGTTTGTTTTGGAGAGGAGACGACCTCTGTGGTAATTTGGCTCCCGGTAGAACCCTGTCAGGGCTCTGAAGTGGACCCAGAACAATTCTCATCAGCTGTTAGCTGTAAACACTAGCAGGTCTTACGTTATAGTGCAGCTGTATTAAAACTATAACACAGCACTGCTAGTAGATTTATTAAATGTCACAAAATTATCAAAATAGATACTAAAGACATGTCGGTCCAGTGACTGTTACCTGACAACAGACTTGCCTCTCATTCCCCGGTGCTGGCAGTAAGTCAGCCTGCCGAGTGAAGACAGACTCCGAGGAGGACCCATGTGAGCGCTGAACCACAGTTGAGAGTCGTGAACTAATCAATTCTGTTTCCTGCGCTGACGGAGACCATGCAGCTGCAGTGTAACGAGTGAACCTAAGAGTCCAAGACTATTCACGCATGCGTGAAAATGAACGAATTACTCACTGAGACAACCCGTTCCTCCTGAGTCACATACAAGATTAGGTCAGATGAACGAAACGTTCTTTGAACGACACAACACTACTCAGCTGCTCAAGCTGTAACTCAAATAGCCCAAATGACTGCTGAAAAGCTTAATTTTTTAAGGCAAACTTACTCTACCAATTAACAATACCTCAAAAAGCCATGTGTAGTGGTAAAGAGACAGTCCTCAGAGTACCACTTCATGCACCAGACATTGATTTGTTTCACAATATTAAAATATTATAGCTTGTGAATTTACACCGCTGTTCCTGTTTGAACTTGATGCTAACAAAATGTGGAGTCCTTACCTGGAGTACTTTCAAAATTCTACATTGTTAATCTTTCTAAATGCAATCAGTGTTCACATGACATTAAGTCTTTCAAAGCATAACTCTTTGGCTGTTCATTTTATTCTTTAACAGTGTTCTCATCAAATAAAAGGCACTTCACTCCTGGTTTCAATAGTAAACCACCACAAGAATGACAATTACCAACAAAAACCCACTGTTTTCTAAGCAGATATGTTTAACAAAAACATAATAAATAACATTTGTATTTCAAACAAATTTTAACAAAACTTTATTCAACACCATGCATCATGGGAATTTTGAGGGATGGGGTGATATAGAGCAGCCTACGTCCATCCCTCTAAATTCCCATGATGCATGGCGGTGAAGAAAGTTTTTTCAAATTTGCTAATAAGTCTCCTATTTGTTTGAAACACAAAAGTTACTTTGTGATTTATGTTTTGCTAAACGTGTTTGCTTAGAATATTGTGTTTTATATTGTTATTGCTCTGCTGGCACCTGGTCGTTTTGCAATGGCGAGCTACCATAATGTAAACTCATGTCACCACATTGTCAGTAGCCACCCTAATAGACTGTTTGGATAAGAAGCAACTTGCACTTTTAAGTAAATCCGTCATTTGTTGTAGTAGTTAGTTCGTTATATTGTGAAAAAAAAGCAGAATCATTACAATGAAGTATTAGTATTACATATTTTAAGTAATCAGTTGTATAATGTATATATCAAATTTTTTTGTATGTCATAGTTATTACATTTAGGTATCCTACACTCAAAACATGTGGTGTTATCTACCCAAACAAATATGGTGCAAATTGTTACCTCGTGTTTATTGAGTAAATTCTATAGGTTGTTTGTTACAGTGCAGTATGTCCTGTCCCAGAGGTTAGCCTTACTCGTTGTCTGCTCCTGAGAAAGACGCCGTGCAAGAAGAACATATACTCACCGGCCACTTTATTAGGTACACCTCGCTAGTTGGACCCTATTTTGCCTTCAGAACTACCTTAATTCTTCGTGGCATACATTAAACAAGGTGTTTGAAACATTGGTCTATATTGACCTGATAGCATCATGCAGTTGCTGCAGATTTGTCGGCAGTGCATCCATAATCTCGTTCCACCACATCCTAAAGATGCTCTATTGGATTGAGATCTGGTGACTGCGGAGGCCAGTGGAGTACAGTGGACTCATTGTCATGTTCAAGAAACCAGATTGAGAGTATTTGAGGATTTGATGGGTACACTGAGGTCATAAAGGGATTTTTCCAATCTTCTATTCTTCTAGCAGTTCTAGCAATAGTAGCCTCAGTTTCCTGTTGTTAGCTGACAGGAGTGGTCTTCTGCTACTGTAGTCCATCTGCTTCAAAGTTCAACATGTTGTGTGTTCAGACTTGGTATTCTGCATACCTTGATTGTAACGACTGGTTATTTGAGTTACTGTTGCCTTTCTGTCATCTTGAACCAGTCTGCCCATTCTCCTCTGACCTCTGACCTCAACAAGGGATTTTGGTCTTAACAACTGCTGCTCACTTTGTATTTTCTCTTTTTTGGACCATTGTCGATAAACCCTACAGATGGTTGTGTGAGAAAATCCCAGTAGATCATCAGTTTCTGAAATACTCAGACCAGCACGTCTGGCACCAACAACCATGCCATGTTCAAAGTCACTCAAATCCCCTTTCTTCCCCATTCTGATGCTCGAGCTGAACTTCAGCAAGTTGTCTTGACCACGTCTACATGCAACTCCATTTCAACAATTTACTACCACCGCAACACTGCAACAGACCTGCCAGGTTTGAAATCGATAGGATGAACGGTTCCTGGCATAATCTAATTACAGACAGACAGACACACACATATTTCCCGTGTTCAGGCTTTACATTCAAGAATCTTGCAATACCATTTTAAACACCCCTAAAAAGGACCGTACCATTTCCTAACCTTGATGTTGGAAAGGAGATATTTGCACAGTAAGTTGAAACTTAAAACTTGAAATGATAAGAATTAGCAATTAGAGATGATGATGATGATAATCTCAGTTCACTGAAGCACACGCCTGCGCTGTACTGGGTTTCCTTATGACCTGGAAAATAAGTTGACTCCCCCAATTGTTAGTTCACACCCTGAGGAAACTCGTGTCCAACTCAAATATGTGAGTTTCATGTTTCTAGTGTCTCTTCCCTGGGTTTTGTTTTCTCCACATCCTGATGTACCCTGCTGAAGACAGTGCTGTGGCAGAGTGGTCCACCAGTTGTAAATTGGTTAAATGACTTCTGGGGTTTGAAAACTTTTTAAGACGTTTAATCAGGAACTTCAGTGATATTGCCACACATTTGCATGCATTAACCTCCCTCATGTCAAGTTTCGGCAGTCTCTGCAGGCTGAAAGACAGCTTCACCTCAGCACCTCTCCTTACTCTATTAAACTATTTATTTCATTGTCATAACTTGTCACGCTGGTAAAACTTCTTTCAACATTCCATTTTGGTGGAATATAGCAGTTCCTTCTTTGACAGGACAAAAGAAGGGCGTGTGCAATGATACAGAGCCAAAAACAATAACTTGAGTTTAGATTAGAAATTCTCTATCTGGTGATTTGTATTTGTCACACATCAACATTTCTGAAGTATTTATAGTGTATGAGTCACATGGGTAGCCTCCATTCCAATATAAAGGCCTTAATAGATGTTGACTGACATGAGGTGACAGCTTTACAGTATCACCTATGAACTAGACAGAAGTGGAAGACACCAACATAGTTTTAAAACAAACAAACAACTGATGCAGATAGAGAAAGGGATATTATAACTTTTCATTTTGGGTAAGTACATTTTTAAGAATATACACTTTTTTTCATTTTTACATGTATTCATTGTATATTGTATGTATGCATTTCTATTTCTTTGTAAATTATGTGTAATTCATGTATATTACCACATACCTAAAGTGATAATAAGTGATTGCCACATGATATCATTAGTATATTTTCAAAATATTATATATGTAAAAATACTGTATTTTTATATAATGCTTTAACAGTTTGATTTTATGATAGTAGAGTTTCTCTGATATTGTAATTTATTCCCCAATTACAAGTTCTACTTCAGTATTTTCCCATCTCTATTATCGTGGCACATCCGCCTTTGTTTTTATAGCTTGGTGGAATAAAGCACTGGTTTAGGTACAAACAAACAAACATTCTATAATTAAATTCAGATGAACAAAAGTATAATAATTTATGAAATATCAATATGTGATGTGAGTGTTTAGGTTTGTTGAAGATCAGTTTCTTCATTCAGCACACCTGCACGTTCAAGTACTCTGCTTTTTGAAGTAGTACATGTTGACATATGTATTCTATCAGTTCTAGCTAATTTGATGGAGAATTGGAGTCTAAAGACTCAAGAAATTGAAGATGGAATATGGAAAGCAAAATATTTGACAGCAAGATAGACACAGGTGGAATTTGTCAGAAAGGGTTTCAGTTTTTTTCAGAACTTGACATTAATGAAAATGTAATGTATACAATGTAATAAAACATAGATGAGTTTCAAAGGAGTAAAGGTAGCATTTTATCAACGCTGTTTAAAAGTGTAAAATATATTTGATGTCAGGGTAATTGTGAAGGGGACACATACCGTATTGTAGTCACGCCTTTGTATGTTTTTTTAACATTGAGTTGTAAAGGATCAAAATATAATGAATTCAGTCATTTGCAATGAAAGTTGTATACTGGAAACTAGAAACTAGACACTAGATACTAGAAATTGCATTTTCTTTTAAATAATCTACTTCATTTAAAATACAAATGGACAGAGATACAGAGAACAAACAAAATCATATAAATGTTTGCATATTGTAAATATTATCCACTTGACATTTTGTAATACTCTGTATTCTCACAGAAATTCCAGCATTATTATTATAGTGAAAGCAGTGGTTATAGTAGCTAGCAACTGTAGCGCAAAAGGTTATCACATGCTCTTTCTTTTTCTGAGTAAGTTGTGTAACTGTATTGTTTGATTTGATAGATACAAGTGAAGACAAGATGGGCACCAGATGGATCATATCAGTTGTCCTGATTCTAATGGGTAAGCTGAGTGATTTTAAACCCTTTCTCTCTTTCTACAAAATATTAGAAAAGGTGTGGGTGTAATGATAGCCAGCTAGGCAGTGAGTAAGCCTGCCGAGTGAAGACAGACTCTGAGGAGGACCCATGTGAGCGCTGAACCACAGTTGAGAGTCGTGAACTAATCAGTTCTGTTTCCTGTGCTGACGGAGACCATGCAGCTGCAGTGTAACGAGTGAACCTAAGAGTCCAAGACTATTCACGTATGCGTGAAAATGAACGAATTACTCACTGAGACAACCCGTTCCTCCTGAGTCACATACAAGATTAGGTCAGATGAACGAAACGTTCTTTGAACGACACAACACTACTCAGCTGCTCAAACTGTAACTCAAATAGCCCAAATGACTGCTGAAAAGCTTAATTTTTTAAGGCAAATGTATTCTACCAATTTGATCACTCCCTGACGCCATAAGAGATGTATTAACGTGATGCGTGCAGAAGTGGATCCTGTGGGCTGGGGGCAGAGAGCAGAAGCATTGATGAAATCAGGGCTCCAAAACTCAGTAAAGGACTGGCAAGCAGCGTCTTCGCAATTGGGCTGAGATCTGAGTACAAAACACAGGCAGTCAGTACAGTCAAAAAGCTGGATCAAAAAACTCTTACAATCTAGAAAATAGGTTGTTACCACTGGTTACCACTGTGGGTTAAATTGACGATCTGGTGCTGACGGGAAGTTGAGCCATAGCTTTATTGAAGAGGTTGATAAAAGGGATGAGCTTCAGGTGTGGAACGCTGCAGAAGCTCAGCTGGAGCGCCCTGCCTATGACCACACAAACTCTCACACACACAATAGACAGACGATGACTGACAGGAACGATAAGGAAAGGGATAGAGGAAACACAAGGACTGAGGAGGTGGCACAGCCAGATCACGGCACTGCTACCTGAAAAGAGTGTCCTGCCTTAAACAGTAACTTCATAATTTTGATCGTATGCTCCTCATCTAATAATAATATCCATTCTATTAGTTTGTTGTATGCTGATAGATGATAGATCTTTACATGATACAGACAGCCCTCCCTCAAATGTGAAACTAAGTCCTTGTCACCATCAGTTATTGTGTGTGTGTGTATGTGTGTGTGTGTGTGTGTGTGTGTGCGTGCTCGGGAATACTAAAGAAGACCATGGTCTCTGTGTGAACTGATAATTCTGTAGAAATCTGTGTGTAATTGTTTTAATATATGTAACGTTTTGTTAAAAAAAACTTTTTTTAGTAATTAATTGAGAGTACACTTTTTTTCACTTGAACCCCTCTCCCACAAAATGTTTGTGCACGTCTCTGTCAACGTCCAAATCTTGTTGGTAGCGTATTGACTGCATTTGTAAGTTTAAAGTGTCATTGTTGTATTTCTCTATTTAGTCTATTGGACTCTTCTATTATTTGTAAAAGGATTGAGAGGTAAAGGTGCAACTGCAGATTGGGGCTGGGGAAGAGAGGTAATAATCCAAGAAAAAAAAGTCGTTAGTTGTAGTGTTACATTTATGGGGGAAACAAATCACAAATCTCTTCGACATTGTAGTTGTAAATTTTATAAAAATTAAAAAATTTGTTTTTTGTCAAGGAACCACTTCACTTGACTAGGTTAGATGATATGATGTGGTGTGATATAATGTTTATTGTGCACAACAGCAGCAACAACGGCACCTGCTACGGCAGAAATAACTGTACCTGCTTCGACATCAACCACTGTGTCAACACAGACACCTGCTACTTCAACAAAGACACCTGCTCCGACAACCAAAACAACTGCAGCAACAACAGTGTCAAAAACCACGACACCTGCTCCAACAAGTGCAAAAGCAACAACACGTGCTGCAACAACAACTTCTCCAAAAACAACAATAACTGTAGCAACAACAGTGTCAAAATCAACGACAAGTGCTCCGACAACAATTGCAAAAACAACAACCCGTGCTCGGACAACTCCAAAACAAACAACCCGTGCTCGGACAACTGCAAAAACAACAACCCGTGCTCGGAGAACTCCAAAAAAAACAACCCGTGCTCGGAGAACTCCAAAAAAACAACCCGTGCTCGGACAACTCCAAAAACAACAACACGTGCTCCGACAACTGCAAAAACAACAAGACGTGCTCCGACAACTGCAAAAACAACAACACGTGCTCCAACAACAACAACTGCAGCAACGACACCTGACCCCACAACAACTAAAGCAACGACACCTGCTCCAATAACTGAATCAACAACGACACCTGATCCAACACCAGGGGCAACAACAACTTCTCCAAAAACAAAAATAACTGTAGCAACAACAGTGTCAAAAACAACGACCCGTGCTCCGACAACAATTGCAAAAACAACAACCCGTGCTCGGACAACTGCAAAAACAACAACCCGTGCTCGGACAACTCCAAAAACAACAAAACGTGCTCCGACAACTGCAAAAACAACAACACGTGCTCCGACAACTGCAAAAACAACAACACGTGCTCCAACAACAACAACTGCAGCAATGACACCTGACCCGACAACAACTAAAGCAACGACACCTGATCCAACACCAGGGGCAACAACAACTTCTCCAAAAACAACAATAACTATAGCAAAAACAGTGTCAAAAACAACGACGCGTGCTCCGACAACAATTGCAAAAACAACAACCCGTGCTCGGACAACTGCAAAAACAACAACCCATGCTCGGACAACTCCAAAAACAACAACACGTACTCGGACAACTCCAAAAACAACAACACGTGCTCCGACAACTGCAAAAACAACAAGACGTGCTCCGACAACTGCAAAAACAACAACACGTGCTCCAACAACAACTGCAGCAACGACACCTGACCCGACAACAACTAAAGCAACGACACCTGCTCCAATAACTGAATCAACAACGACACCTGATCCAACACCAGGGGCAACAACAACTTCTCCAAAAACAAAAATAACTGTAGCAACAACAGTGTCAAAAACAACGACCCGTGCTCCGACAACAATTGCAAAAACAACAACCAGTGCTCGGACAACTGCAAAAACAACAACCCATGCTTGGACAACTCCAAAAACAACAACACGTGCTCCAACAACAACAACTGCAGCAATGACACCTGACCCGACAACAACTAAAGCAACGACACCTGATCCAACACCAGGGGCAACAACAACTTCTCCAAAAACAACAATAACTATAGCAAAAACAGTGTCAAAAACAACGACGCGTGCTCCGACAACAATTGCAAAAACAACAACCCATGCTCGGACAACTCCAAAAACAACAACACGTACTCGGACAACTCCAAAAACAACAACACGTGCTCCGACAACTGCAAAAACAACAACACGTGCTCCGACAACTGCAAAAACAACAACACGTGCTCCGACAACTGCAAAAACAACAACACGTGCTCCGACAACTGCAAAAACAACAACACGTGCTCCAACAACAACTGCAGCAACAACGACACCTGCCCCGACAACAACTGAAGCAACAACGACACCTGCTCCAACAACAACTGAGTCAACAACAACACCTGCCCTGACAACAACTGAGGCAACAACGACACTTGCTCCAACAACAACTGAGTCAACAACGACACCTGCTCCAACTGAGGCAACAACGACACCTGCCCAGACAACAACTGAAGCAACAACAACACCTGCCCCGACAACAACTGAGGCAACAACGACACTTGCTCCAACAACAACTGAGTCAACAACGACACCTGCTCCAACTGAGGCAACAACGACACCTGCCCAGACAACAACTGAAGCAACAACAACATCCGCTCCAACAACTGAAGAAACGACACCTGCTCCAACTGAGGCAACAACGACACCTGCCCAGACAACAACTGAAGAAACGACACCTGCTCCAACTGAGGCAACAACGACACCTGCCCAGACAACAACTGAAGCAACAACAACACCTGCCCCGACAACAACTGAGGCAACAACGACACCTGCTCCAACTGAGGCAACAACAACACCTACCCTGACAATAATGAAAGCAACTACGACACCTGCCCCGACAACAACTAAGGCAACAACGACACCTGCTCCAACTGAGGCAACAACGACACCTGCCCTGACAACAACTGAAGCAACAACGACACCTGCCCAGACAACAACTGAAGCAACAACAACACCTGCCCCGACAACAACTGAGGCAAACAACGACATTTGCTCCAAAAACAACTGAGGCAACAACAACACCTGCTCCAACTGAGGCAACAACAACACCTGCCCCGACAACAACTGAAGCAACAACAACACCTGCCCTGACAACAACTGAGGCAACAACGACACTTGCTCCAACAACAACTGAGTCAACAACAACACCTGCTCCAACTGAGGCAACAACGACACCTGCCCAGACAACAACTGAAGCAACAAAACACCTGCCCCGACAACAACTGAGGCAAACAACGACACCTGCTCCAATGAGGCAACAACAACACCTGCCCAGACAACAACTGATGCAATACCAGGGGCAACAACAACTTCTCCAAAAAAACAATAACTGTAGCAACGACACCTGACCCGACAACAACTAAAGCAACAACACCTGCTCCAATAACTGAGTCAACAACGACACCTGCTCCAACTGAGGCAACAACAACACCTGCCCTGACAACAACTGAAGAAAAAACCAACGACACCTGCCCCGAAAACAACTGAGGCAACAACGACACTTGCTCCAACAACAACTGAGTCAACAACGACACCTGCTCCAACTGAGGCAACAACGACACCTGCCCCGACAACAACTAAGGCAAAAATGACACCTGCTCCAACTGAGGCAACAACACTTGCCCGACAACAAACTGAGGCAACAACAACATCCGCTCCAACAACTGAAGAAACGACACCTGCTCCAACAGAGGCAACAACGACACCTGCCCTGACAACAACTGAAGCAACGACGACACCTGCCCCGACAACAACTGAAGCAACAACAACATCCGCTCCAACAACTGAAGAAACAACACCTGCTCCAACTGAGGCAACAACGACACTGCCCTGACAAAACAACTGAAGCAACAACAACACCTTCCCGACAACAACTGAAGCAACAACAACATCCGCTCCAACAACTGAAGAAACGAGACCTGCTCCAACTGAGTCAACAACGACACCTGCCCGACAACAACTGAAGCAACAACGACACTGCCCCGACAAACAACTGAGGCAACAACGACACCTGCTCCAACAACAAACTGAGGCAACAACAACACATGCTCCAACTGAGGCAACAACAACACCTGCCTGACAATAACTACGCAAGCAACAACAACATCGCTCCAACAACTGGAAGAAACAACACCTGCTCCAACTGAGGCAACAACGACACCTGCCCCCACAACAATGAAGCAACAACGACACCTGTCCTGACAACAACTGAAGCAACAACGACACCTGCCCCGACAACAACTGAGGCAACAACGATACTTGCTCCAACAACAACTGAGGCAACAATGACACCTGCTCCAATTGAAGCAACAAAACACTGCCCAGACAACAATGATGCAACAACAACATCTGCGCCAGCAACTGAAGAAACGACATCTGCTCCAAATGAGGCAACAACGACACCTGCCCTGACAACAACTGAGGCAACAACGACATGCCCCGACACAACTGAGGCAACAACGACACCTGCCCCGAAAACAACTGAAGCAACAACGACACCTGCCCCGACAACAACTGAGGCAACAACGACACTTGCTCCAACAACAACTGAGTCAACAACAACACCTGCCCCGACAACAACTGAGGCAACAACGACACTTGCTCCAACAACAACTGAGTCAACAACGACACCTGCTCCAACTGAGGCAACAACGACACCTGCCCAGACAACAACTGAAGCAACAACAACATCCTCTCCAACAACTGAGGAAACGACACCTGCTCCAACTGAAGCAACAAAAACACCTGCCCTGACAACAACTGAAGCAACAACACCTGCCCCGACAACAACTGAGGCAACAACGACATTTGCTCCAACAACAACGGAGGCAACAACAAAACCTGCTCCAACTGAGGCAACAACAACACCTGCCCCGACAACAACTGAAGCAACAACAACATCCGCTCCAACAACTGAAGAAACGACACCTGCTCCAATAATGAATCAACAACGACCCTGATCCAACACCAGGGGCAACAACAACTTCTCCAAAAACAAAAATAACTGTAGCAACAACAGTGTCAAAACAACGACCCGTACTCCGACAACAATTGCAAAAACAACAACCAGTGCTCGGACAACTGCAAAAAACAACAACCCGTGCTTGGACAACTCCAAAAACAAACAACACGTGCTCCAAAACAAAACTGCAGCAATGACACCGGACCCGACAACAACTAAAGCAACGACACCTGATCCAACACCAGGGGCAACAACAACTTCTCCAAAAACAACAAAACTATAGCAAAACAGTGTCAAAAACAACGACGCGTGCTCCGACAACAATTGCAAAACAACAACCCATGCTCGGACAACTCCAAAAACAACAAAACGTACTCGGACAACTCCAAAAACAAAACACGTGCTCCGACAACTGCAAAAACAAACAACACGTGCTCCGACAACTGCAAACAAAACACAAGTGCTCCGACAACTGCAAAAAACAACAACACGTGCTCCGACAACTGCAAAAAACAACAACACGTGCTCCAAAAACAACCTGCAGCAACGACGGACACTGCCCAACAACAACTGAGGCAACAACGACACTTGCCCAACAACAACTGAGGCAACAACGACACCTGCCCTGACAACAACTGAGGCAACAACGACACTTGCTCCAACAACAACTGAGTCAACAACGACACCTGCTCCAACTGAGGCAACAACGAATGCCCAGACAACAACTGAAGCAACAACAACACCTGCCCCGCAACAACTGAGGCAACAACGACACTTGCTCCAAAAACAACTGAGTCAACAACGACACCTGCCAACTGAGGCAACAACGACACCTGACCAGACAACAACTGAAGCAACAACACACCGCTCCAACAACTGAAGAAAACGACACCTGCTCCAACTGAGGCAACAACGACACCTGCCCAGACAACAACTGAAGAAACGACACCTGCTCCAACTGAGGCAACAACGACACCGCCCCTGACAACAACTGAAGCAACAACGACACTGCCCCGACAACAACTGAGGCAACAACGACACTTGCTCCAACTGAGGAAACAACAAACCTACCCTGACAATAATGAAAGCAACTACGACACCTGCCCCGAAACAACTAAGGCAACAACGACACCTGCTCCAACTGAAGCAACAACGACACCTGCCCTGACACAACTGAAGCAACAACGACACCTGCCCAGACAACAACTGAAGCAACAACAACACTGCCCCGACAACAACTGAGGCAACAACGACATTTGCTCCAAAAACACTGAGGCAACAACAACACCTGCTCCAACTGAGGCAACAACAACACCTGCCCCGACAACGACTGAAGCAACAACAACACCTGCCCTGACAACAACTGAGGCAACAACGACACTTGCTCCAACAACAACTGAGTCAACAACGACACTGCTCCAACTGAGGCAACAACGACACCTGCCAGACAACAACTGAAGCAACAACAACACCTGCCCCGACAACAAGGAGGCAACAACGACACCTGCTCCAACTGAGGCAACAAACCTGCCCAGACAACAACTGATGCAATACCAGGGGCAACAACAACTTCTCCAAAAACAACAATAACTGTAGCAACGACACCTGACCCGACAACAACTAAAGCAACAACACCTGCTCCAATAACTGAGTCAACAACGACACCTGCTCCAACTGAGGCAAAACAACAACCTGCCCTGACAAAAACGAAGAAACAACGACACTGCCCGAAAACAACTGAGGCAACAACGACACTTGCTCCAACAACAACTGAGTCAACAACGACACCTGCTCCAACGAGGCAACAACGACACCTGCCCCGACAACAACTAAGGCAAAAATGACACTGCTCCAACTGAGGCAACGACACTTGCCCCGACAACAACTGAAGCAAACAACAACATCCGCTCCAACAACTGAAGAAACGACACCTGCTCCAACAGAGGCAAACAACGACACCTGCCCTGACAACAACTGAAGCAACGACGACACCTGCCCCGACAAAACTGAAGCAACAACAACATCCGCTCCAAAACTGAAGAAAAACACCTGCTCCAACTGAGGCAACAACGACACCTGCCCTGACAACAACTGAAGCAAACAACAACACTTCCCCGACAACAACTGAAGCAACAACAACATCCGCTCCAACAAACTGAAGAAACGAGACCTGCTCCAACTGAGTCAACAACGACACCTGCCCCGACAACAACTGAAGCAACAACGACACCTGCCCCGACAACAACTGAGGCAACAACGACACCTGCTCCAACAACAACTGAGGCAACAACAACACCTGCTCCAACTGAGGCAACAACAACACCTGCCCTGACAATAACTGAAGCAACAACAACACGCTCCAACAACCTGACGAAGAAAAAACACCTGCTCCAACTGAGGCAACAACGACACCTGCCCCGACAACAACTGAAGCAACAACGACACCTGCCCTGACAACAACTGAAGCAACAACGACACCTGCCCCGACAACAACTGAAGCAACAACGATACTTGCTCCAACAACAACTGAGGCAACAATGACACCTGCTCCAATTGAAGCAACAAAACACCTGCCAGACAACAACTGATGCAACAACAACATCTGCGCCAGCAACTGAAGAAACGACATCTGCTCCAAATGAGGCAACAACGACACCTGCCCTGACAACAACTGAGGCAACAACGACACTGCACCCGACAACAACTGAGGCAACAACGACACTTGCTCCAACAACAACTGAAGCAACAACGACACCTGCCCCGACAACAACTGAGGCAACAACGACATTGCTCCAACAACAACTGAGTCAACAACAACACCTGCCCCGACAAACACTGAGGCAACAACGACACTTGCTCCAACAACAATGAGTCAACAACGACACCTGCTCCAACTGAGGCAACAACGACACCTGCCCAGACAACAACTGAAGCACAACAACATCCTCTCCAACAACTGAGGAAACGACACCATGCTCCAACTGAAGCAACAAAAACACTGCCCTGACAACAACTGAAGCAAACAACACACTGCCCCGACAACAACTGAGGCAAACGACATTTGCTCCAACAACAACGGGAGGCAACAACAAAACCTGCTCAAACTGAGGCAACAACAACACTGCCCGACAACAATGAAGCAACAACAACATCCGCTCCAACAATGAAGAAACGACACCTGCTCCAACTGAGGCAACAACGACACCTGCCCTGACAACAACTGAAGCAACAACGACACTGCCCCGACAACAACTGAGGCAACAACGACATTGCTCCAACAACAACTGAGGCAACAAACAACACCTGCTCCAACTGAGGCAACAACAACACCTGCCTGACATAACTGAAGCACAAAAACATCCGCTCCAACAACTGAAGAAAAAACACCTGCTCCAATGAGGCAACAACGACACCTGCCCCGACAACAACTGAAGCAACAACGACACCTGTCCTGACAACAACTGAAGCAACAACGACACCTGCCCGACAACAACTGAGGCAACAACGATACTTGCTCCAACAACAACTGAGGCAACAATGACACTGCTCCAATTGAAGCAACAACAACACCTGCCCAGACAACAATGATGCAACAACAACATCTGCGCCAACAACTGAAGAAACGACATCTGCTCCAACTGAGGCAACAACGACACCTGCCCTGACAACAACTGAGGCAAACAACGACACCTGCCCCGACAACAACTGAGGCAACAACGACACTTGCTCACAACAAACTGAAGCAACAAAACGACACCTGCCCGACAACAACTGAGGCAACAACGACACTTGCTCCAACAACAACTGAGTCAACAACAACACCTGCCCCGACAACAAACTGAGGCAACAACGACACTTGCTCCAACAACAACTGAGTCAACA
>NW_024041150.1:13976815-14023721 GCF_014851395.1 Micropterus salmoides
ACAACATCCGCTCCAACAACTGAAGAAACGACACCTGCTCCAACTGAGGCAACAACGACACCTGCCCCGACAACAACTGAGGCAACAACGACACCGGCTCCAACTGAGGCAACAACAACACCTGCCCTGACAACAACTGAGGCAACAACAACACCTGCCCCGACAACAACTGAAGCAACAACGACACCTGCCCCGACAACAACTGAGGCAACAACGACACTTGCTCCAACAACACTGAGTCAACAACAAAACCTGCTCCAAATGAGGCACAACAACATCCGCTCCAACAACTGAAGAAACGACACCTGCTCCAACTGAGGAACAACGCACCTGCCCCGACAACCACTGAGGCAACAACGACACCGGCTCCAACTGAGGCAACAACAACACCTGCCCTGACAACACTGAGGCAACAACAACACCTGCCCCGACAACAACTGAAGCAACAACGACCCTGTCCCGACAACAACTGGCAACAACGACACTTGCTCCAACAACAACTGAGGCAACAACGACACTTGCTCCAACAACAACTGAGGCACAACAACACCTGCTCCAACTGAGGCAACACAACACCTGCCCTGACAATAACTGAAGCAACAACAACATCCGCTCCAACAACTGAAGAAACAACACCTGCTCCAACTGAGGCAACAACGACACCTGCCCCTACAACAACTGAAGCAACACGCCACCTGTCCTGACAACAACTGAAGCAACAACGACACCTTCCTCGACAACAACTGAGGCAACAACGATACTTGCTCCAACAACAAACTGAGGCAACAATGACACCTGCTCCAATTGAAGCAACAACAACACCTGCCCAGACAACAACTGATGCAACAACAAAATCTTCGCCAACAACTGAAGAAATGACATCTGCTCCAAATGAGGCAACACGACACCTGCCCTGACAACAACTGAGGCAACAACGACACCTGCCCCGACAACAACTGAGGCAACAACGACACTTGCTCCAACAACAACTGAAGCAACAACGACACCTGCCCCGACAACAACTGAGGCAACAACGACACTTGCTCCAACAACAACTGAGTCAACAACGACACCTGCTCCAACTGAGGCAACAACGACACCTGCCCAGACAACAACTGAAGCAACAACAACATCCTCTCCAACAACTGAGGAAACGACACCTGCTCCAACTGAAGCAACAAAAACACCTGCCCTGACAACAACTGAAGCAACAACACCTGCCCCACAACAACTGAGGCACAACGACATTTGCTCCAACAACAACGGAGGGAACAACAACCTGCTCCAACTGAGGCAACAACAACCCTGCCCCGACAACAACTGAAGCAACAACAACATCCGCTCCAACAACTGAAGAAACGACACCTGCTCCAACTGAGGCAATAACGACACCTGCCCTGACAACAACTGAGGCAACAACGACACCTGCCCCGACAACAACTGAGGCAACAACGACATTTGCTCCAACAACAACTGAGGAAACAACAACACTGCTCCAACTGAGGCAACAACAACACCTGCCTGACAATAACTGAAGCAACAACAACATCCGCTCCAACAACTGAAGAAAAAACACCTGCTCCAACTGAGGCAACAACGACACCTTCCCCGACAACAACTGAAGCAACAACGACACCTGTCCCGACAACAACTGAGGCAACAACGACATTTGCTCCAACAACAACTGAGGCAACAATGACACCTGCTCCAATTGAAGCAACGACGACACCTGCCCAGACAACAACTGAAGCAACAACAAAATCTTCGCCAACAACTGAAGAAAAAACACCTGCTCCAACTGAGGCAACAACGACACCTGCCCCGACAACAACTGAAGCAACAACGACACCTGTCCCGACAACAACTGAGGCAACAACGACATTTGCTCCAACAACAACTGAGGCAACAACAACACCTGCTCCAACTGAGGCAACAACAACACCTGCCCTGACAATAACTGAAGCAACAACAACATCCGCTCCAACAACTGAAGAAACAACACCTGCTCCAACTGAGGCAACAAAAACACCTGCCCTGACAACAACTGAAGCAACAACGACACCTGCCCCGACAACAACTGAGGCAACAACGACACTTGCTCCAACAACAACTGAGGCAACAATGACACCTGCTCCAATTGAAGCAACAACAACACCTGCCCAGACAACAACTGATGCAACAACAACATCTGCGCCAACAACTGAAGAAACGACATCTGCTCCAAATGAGGCAACAACGACACCTGCCCTGACAACAACTGAGGCAACAACGACACCTGCCCCGACAACAACTGAGGCAACAACGACACTTGCTCCAACAACAACTGAAGCAACAACGACACCTGCCCCGACAACAACTGAGGCAACAACGACACTTGCTCCAACAACAACTGAGTCAACAACAACACCTGCCCCGACAACAACTGAGGCAACAACGACACTTGCTCCAACAACAACTGAGTCAACAACGACACCTGCTCCAACTGAGGCAACAACGACACCTGCCCAGACAACAACTGAAGCAACAACAACATCCTCTCCAACAACTGAGGAAACGACACCTGCTCCAACTGAAGCAACAAAAACACCTGCCCTGACAACAACTGAAGCAACAACACCTGCCCCGACAACAACTGAGGCAACAACGACATTTGCTCCAACAACAACGGAGGCAACAACAAAACCTGCTCCAACTGAGGCAACAACAACACCTGCCCCGACAACAACTGAAGCAACAACAACATCCGCTCCAACAACTGAAGAAACGACACCTGCTCCAACTGAGGCAACAACGACACCTGCCCTGACAACAACTGAGGCAACAACGACACCTGCCCCGACAACAACTGAGGCAACAACGACATTTGCTCCAACAACAACTGAGGCAACAACAACACCTGCTCCAACTGAGGCAACAACAACACCTGCCCTGACAATAACTGAAGCAACAACAACATCCGCTCCAACAACTGAAGAAAAAACACCTGCTCCAACTGAGGCAACAACGACACCTGCCCCGACAACAACTGAAGCAACAACGACACCTGTCCTGACAACAACTGAAGCAACAACGACACCTGCCCCGACAACAACTGAGGCAACAACGATACTTGCTCCAACAACAACTGAGGCAACAATGACACCTGCTCCAATTGAAGCAACAACGACACCTGGCCAGACAACAACTGATGCAACAACAACATCTGCGCCAACAACTGAAGAAACGACATCTGCTCCAACTGAGGAAACAACGACACCTGCCCCGACAACAACTGAGGCAACAACGACACCTGCTCCGACAACAACTGAAGCAACAACGACACCTGCCCCGACAACAACTGAGGCAACAACGACACTTGCTCCAACAACAACTGAGTCAACAACAACACCTGCCCCGACAACAACTGAGGCAACAACGACACTTGCTCCAACAACAACTGAGTCAACAACGACACCTGCGCCGACAACAACTAAGGCAAAAATGACACCTGCTCCAACTGAGGCAACGACACTTGCCCCGACAACAACTGATGCAACAACAACATCTGCTACAACAACTGAAGAAACGACACCTGCCCCGACAACAACTGAAGCAACAACGACACCTGTCCCGACAACAACTGAGGCAACAACGACATTTGCTCCAACAACAACTGAGGCAACAATGACACCTGCTCCAATTGAAGCAACAACAACACCTGCCCAGACAACAACTGAAGCAACAACAACATCCGCTCCAACAACTGAAGAAAAACACCTGCTCCAACTGAGGCAACAACGACACCTGCCCTGACAACAACTGAAGCAACAACGACACCTGCCCCGACAACAACTGAGGCAACAACGACATTTGCTCCAACAACAACTGAGGCAACAACAACACCTGCTCCAACTGAGGCAACAACAACACCTGCCCTGACAATAACTGAAGCAACAACATCCGCTCCAACAACTGAAGAAAAAACACCTGCTCCAACTGAGGCAACAAAAACACCTGCCTGACAACAACTGAAGCAACAACGACACCTGCCCCGACAACAACTGAGGCAACAACGACATTTGCTCCAACAACAACTGAGGCAACAATGACACCTGCTCCAATTGAAGCAACAACAACACCTGCCCAGACAACAACTGATGCAACAACAACATCTGCGCCAACAACTGAAGAAACGACATCTGCTCCAACTGAGGCAACAACGACACCTGCCCTGACAACAACTGAGGCAACAACGACACCTGCCCCGACAACAACTGAGGCAACAACGACACTTGCTCCAACAACAACTGAAGCAACAACGACACCTGCCCCGACAACAACTGAGGCAACAACGACACTTGCTCCAACAACAACTGAGTCAACAACAACACCTGCCCCGACAACAACTGAGGCAACAACGACACTTGCTCCAACAACAACTGAGTCAACAACGACACCTGCTCCAACTGAGGCAACAACGACACCTGCCCAGACAACAACTGAAGCAACAACAACATCCTCTCCAACAACTGAGGAAACGACACCTGCTCCAACTGAAGCAACAAAAACACCTGCCCTGACAACAACTGAAGCAACAACAACACCTGCCCCGACAACAACTGAGGCAACAACGACATTTGCTCCAACAACAACGGAGGCAACAACAAAACCTGCTCCAACTGAGGCAACAACAACACCTGCCCCGACAACAACTGAAGCAACAACAACATCCGCTCCAACAACTGAAGAAACGACACCTGCTCCAACTGAGGCAACAACGACACCTGCCCTGACAACAACTGAGGCAACAACGACACCTGCCCCGACAACAACTGAGGCAACAACGACATTTGCTCCAACAACAACTGAGGCAACAACAACACCTGCTCCAACTGAGGCAACAACAACACCTGCCCTGACAATAACTGAAGCAACAACAACATCCGCTCCAACAACTGAAGAAAAAACACCTGCTCCAACTGAGGCAACAACGACACCTGCCCCGACAACAACTGAAGCAACAACGACACCTGTCCTGACAACAACTGAAGCAACAACGACACCTGCCCCGACAACAACTGAGGCAACAACGATACTTGCTCCAACAACAACTGAGGCAACAATGACACCTGCTCCAATTGAAGCAACAACAACACCTGCCCAGACAACAACTGATGCAACAACAACATCTGCGCCAACAACTGAAGAAACGACATCTGCTCCAACTGAGGCAACAACGACACCTGCCCTGACAACAACTGAGGCAACAACGACACCTGCCCCGACAACAACTGAGGCAACAACGACACTTGCTCCGACAACAACTGAAGCAACAACGACACCTGCCCCGACAACAACTGAGGCAACAACGACACTTGCTCCAACAACAACTGAGTCAACAACAACACCTGCCCCGACAACAACTGAGGCAACAACGACACTTGCTCCAACAACTGAGGCAACAACGACACCTGCCCCGACAACAACTAAGGCAAAAATGACACCTGCTCCAACTGAGGCAACGACACTTGCCCCGACAACAACTGAAGCAACAACAACATCCGCTCCAACAACTGAAGAAACGACACCTGCTCCAACTGAGGCAACAACGACACCTGCCCAGACAACAACTGAAGCAACAACAACATCCGCTCCAACGACTGAAGAAACGACACCTGCTCCAAATGAGGCAACAACAACACCTGCCCAGAAAACAACTGATGCAACAAAAACATCTGCTCCAACAACTGAAGAAACAACACCTGCTCCAACTGAGGCAACAACGACACCTGCCCTGACAACGACTGAAGCAACAACGACACCTGCCCCGACAACAACTGAGGCAACAACGACACCTTCTCCAATTGAGGCTGCAACGACACCTGCCCAGACAACAACTGAAGCAACAACAACATCCTCTCCAACAACTGAGGAAACAACACCTGCTCCAACTGAGGCAACAACGACACCTGCCCTGACAACAACTGAAGCAACAACAACACCTGCCCCGACAACAACTGAGGCAACAACGACACCTGCTCCAACTGAGGCAACAACAACACCTGCCCTGACAACAACTGAAGCAACAACGACACCTGCCCCGACAACAAGTGAAGCAACAACAACATCCTCTCAAACAACTGAGGAAACGACACCTGCTCCAACTGAGGCAACAACGACACCTGCCCTGACAACAACTGAAGCAACAACAACACCTGCCCCAACAACAACTGAGGCAACAACGACACTTGCTCCAACAACAACTGAGGCAACAACGACACCTGTTCCAACTGAGGCACCAACAACACCTGCCCAGACAACAACTGATGCAACAACAACATCTGCTCCAACAACTGAAGAAACGACACCTGCTCCAACTGAGGCAACAACGACACCTGCCCTGACAACAACTGAAGCAACAACGACACCTGCCCCGACAACAACTGAGGCAACAACGACACTTGCTCCAACAACAACTGAGGCAACAACGACACCTGCTCCAACTGAGGCAACAACAACACCTGTCCTGACACTTGCTCCAACAAAAACTGAGGCAACAACAACACCTGCTCCAACTGAGGAAACAACAACACCTGCCCTGACAACAACTGAAGCAACAACAACATCCTCTCAAACAACTGAGGAAACGACACCTGCTCCAACTGAGGCAACAACGACACCTGCCCTGACAACAACTGAAGCAACAACAACACCTGCCCAACAACAACTGAGGCAACAACGACACTTGCTCCAACAACAACTGAGGCAACAACGACACCTGTTCCAACTGAGGCACCAACAACACCTGCCCAGACAACAACTGATGCAACAACAACATCTGCTCCAACAACTGAAGAAACGACACCTGCTCCAACTGAGGCAACAACGACACCTGCCCTGACAACAACTGAAGCAACAACGACACCTGCCCCGACAACAACTGAGGCAACAACGACACTTGCTCCAACAACAACTGAGGCAACAACGACACCTGCCCCGACAACAACTGAGGCAACAACGACACTTGCTCCAACAACAACTGAGGCAACAACGACACCTGCTCCAACTGAGGCAACAACAACACCTGTCCTGACACTTGCTCCAACAAAAACTGAGGCAACAACAACACCTGCTCCAACTGAGGAAACAACAACACCTGCCCTGACAACAACTGAAGCAACAACGACACCTGCCCCGACAACAACTGAGGCAACAACGACACTTGCTCCAACAACAACTGAAGCAACAACGACACCTGCCCCGACAACAACTGAGGCAACAACGACACTTGCTCCAACAACAACTGAGGCAACAACGACACCTGCTCCAACTGAGGCAACAACAACACCTGTCCTGACACTTGCTCCAACAAAAACTGAGGCAACAACAACACCTGCTCCAACTGAGGAAACAACAACACCTGCCCTGACAACAACTGAAGCAACAACAACAACTGTCCCGACAACAACTGAGACAACAACGACACTTGCCCTGACAACGACTGAAGCAACAACGACACCTGCCCCGACAACAACTGAGGCAACAACGACACCTTCTCCAATTGAGGCTGCAACGACACCTGCCCAGACAACAACTGAAGCAACAACAACATCCTCTCCAACAACTGAGGAAACAACACCTGCTCCAACTGAGGCAACAACGACACCTGCCCTGACAACAACTGAAGCAACAACAACACCTGCCCCGACAACAACTGAGGCAACAACGACACTTGCTCCAACAACAACTGAGGCAACAACGACACCTGCTCCAACTGAGGCAACAACAACACCTGCCCTGACAACAACTGAAGCAACAACGACACCTGCCCTGACACTTGCTCCAACAACAACTGAGGCAACAACGACACCTGCTCCAACTGAGGCAACAACAACACCTGCCCTGACAACAACTGAAGCAACGACACCTGCCCTGACAACAACTGAAGCAACAACAACACCTGCCCCGACAACAACTGAGGCAACAACGACACTTGCTCCAACAACAACTGAGGCAACAACGACACCTGCTCCAACTGAGGCAACAACAACACCTGCCCTGACAACAACTGAAGCAACAACAACTGTCCCGACAACAACTGAGACAACGACGACACTTGCCCCGACAACAACTGAGTCAACAACGACACTTGCTCAAATAACGACTGAAGCAACAACGACACCTGCCCCAACAACAACTGAGGCAATGACACCTGCTCCATTTGAAGCTACAATGACAGCTGACCCGACAACTGACGCAACAACGACACTTGCTCCAACAACAACTGAGTCAACAACAAAACCTGCTCCAAATGAGGCAACAACAACATCCGCTCCAACAACTGAAGAAACGACACCTGCTCCAACTGAGGCAACAACGACACCTGCCCCGACAACAACTGAGGCAACAACGACACCGGCTCCAACTGAGGCAACAACAACACCTGCCCTGACAACAACTGAGGCAACAACAACACCTGCCCCGACAACAACTGAAGCAACAACGACACCTGCCCCGACAACAACTGAGGCAACAACGACACCTGCTCCAACTGAAGCAACAAAAATACCTGCCCTGACAACAACTGAGTCAACAACGACACCTGCTCCAACTGAGGCAACAACGACACCTGCCCCGACAACAACTGAAGCAACAACGACACCTGCTCCAACAACAACTGAGACAACAACGACACCTGCTCCAACTGAGGCAACAACGACACCTGCCCCGACAACAACTGAGGCAACAACGACACCTGCTCCAACTGAGGCAACAACGACACCTGCCCCGACAACAACTGAGGCAACAACGACACTTGCTCCAACAACAACTGAGTCAACAACGACACCTGCTCCAACTGAGGCAACAACGACACCTGCCCCGACAACAACTGAAGCAACAACGACACCTGCTCCAACAACAACTGAGACAACAACGACACCTGCTCCAACTGAGGCAACAACGTCACCTGCCCCGACAACAACTGAGGCAACAACGACACCTGCCCCGACAACAACTGAGGCAACAACGACACTTGCTCCAACAACAACTGAGTCAACAACGACACCTGCTCCAACTGAGGCAACAACGACACCTACCCCGACCACAACTGAGGCAACAACGACACTTGCTCCAACAACAACTGAGTCAACAACGACACCTGCTCCAACTGAGGCAACAACAACACCTGCCCTGAAAACAACTGAGGCAACAACGACATCTGCCCCGACAACAACTGAAGCAACAACAACACCTGCCCCGACAACAACTGAGTCAACAACGACACCTGCTCCAACTGAGGCAACAACGACACCTGCCCCGACAACAACTGAAGCAACAACGACACCTGCTCCAACAACAACTGAGTCAACAACGACACCTGCTCCAACTGAGGCAACAACGACACCTGCCCCGACACCAACTGAAACAACAACGACGCTTGCTCCAACAACAACCGAGTCAACAACGACACCTGCTCCAACTGAGGCAACAACGACACCTGCCTCGACAACAACTGAAGCAACAACGACACCTGCTCCAACAACAACTGAGTCAACAACGACACCTGCTCCAACTGAGGCAACAACGACACCTGCCCCGACAACAACTGAAACAACAACGACACTTGTTCCAACAACTACTAAGTCAACAACGACACCTGCTCCAACTGAGGCAACAACAACACCTGCCCTGACAACAACTGAAGCAACAACGACACCTGCCTCGACAACAACTGAGGCAACCACGACACCTGCTCCAACTGAAGCAACAAAAATACCTGCCCTGACAACAACTGAGTCAACAACGACACCTGCTCAGACTGAGGCAACAACGACACCTGCCCCGACCACAACTGAAGCAACAACAACACCTGCCCCGACAACAACTGAGGCAACAACGACACCTGCACCGACAACAACTGAGGCAACAACGACACCTGCTCCAACTGAGTCAACAAAGACACCTGCCCCGACAACAACTGAGGCAACAACGACACCTGCTCCAACTGAGGCAACAACGACACCTGCTCCAACAACAACTGAGTCAACAACGACACCTGCTCCAACTGAGGCAACAACGACACTTGCTCCAACAACAACTGAGTCAACAACGACACCTGCTCCAACTGAGGCAACAACGACACCTGCCCTGACAACAACTGAAGCAACAACGACACCTGCCTCGACAACAACTGAGGCAACCACGACACCTGCTCCAACTGAAGCAACAAAAATACCTGCCCTGACAACAACTGAGTCAACAACGACACCTGCTCCAACTGAGGCAACAACGACACCTGCCCCGACAACAACTGAAGCAACAACGACACCTGCTCCAACAACAACTGAGTCAACAACGACACCTGCTCCAACTGAGGCAACAACGACACCTGCCCCGACAACAACTGAAACAACAACGACGCTTGCTCCAACAACAACCGAGTCAACAACGACACCTGCTCCAACTGAGGCAACAACGACACCTGCCTCGACAACAACTGAGGCAACAACGACACCTGCCCCGACAACAGCTGAGGCAATAACGACGCTTGCTCCAACAACAACCGAGTCAACAACGACACCTGCTCCAACTGAGGCAACAACGACACCTGCCTCGACAACAACTGAGGCAACCACGACACCTGCTCCAACTGAAGCAACAACAACAAATGCCCTGACAACAACTGAAGCAACAACGACACCTGCCCTGACAACAACTGAGGCAACAACGACACCTGCTCCAACTGAAGCAACAACGACACCTGCCCCGACCACAACTGAAGCAACAACGACACCTGCTCCAACTGAGTCAACAACGACACCTGCCCAGACAACAACTGAAGCAACAACGACACTTGCTCCAACAACAACTGAGTCAACAACGACGCTTGCTCCAACTGAGGCAACAACAACACCTGCCCTGACAACAACTGAAGCAACAACGACACCTGCCCCGACAACAACTGAGGCAACAACGACACTTGCTCCAACAACAACTGAGTCAACAACGACACCTGCTCCAACTGAGGCAACAACGACACCTGCCCCGACCACAACTGAGGCAACAACGACATCTGCCCCGATAACAACTGAGGAAACAACGACGCTTGCTCCAACAACAACTGAGTCAACAACGACACCTGCTCCAACTGAGGCAACAACAACACCTGCCCTGACAACAACTGAAGCAACAACGACACTTGCTCCAACTGAGGCAACAACGACACCTGCCCCGACAACAACTGAAGCAACAACGACACTTGCTCCAACAACAACTGAGGCAACAACGACACTTGCTCCAACAACAACTGAGTCAACAACGACACCTGCTCCAACTGAGGCAACAACGACACCTGCCCCGACAACAACTGAAACAACAACGACACTTGCTCCAACAACTACTAAGTCAACAACAACACCTGCTCCAACTGAGGCAACAACAACACCTGCCTCGACAACAACTGAGGCAACCACGACACCTGCTCCAACTGAAGCAACAAAAACACCTGCCCTGACAACAACTGAAGCAACAGCGACACCTGCTCCAACAACTGAAGCAACAACGACACCTGCCTCAACAACAACTGAGTCAACAACGACACCTGCCCCGACAACAACTGAGTCAACAACAACACCTGCTCCAACAACTGAAGCAACAACAACACCTGCCCCGACAACAACTGAAGCAATGACACCTACCCTGACAACAACTGAAGCAACAACGACACCTGCCCCGACAACAACTAAGTCAACAACGACACCTGCCCCGACAACAACTGAAGCAACAACAACACCTGCTACAACAACTGAGTCAACAACGACCCCTGCCCTGACAACGACAATTGCTGCACCAAACACGACTTTGACTGTTCAACCTATTTACTATATCTTAATAATTTTGGAAGTTTCTTTTTCAATTGACTTCACTAACCCCAACAGCAGTCTATACAAAGATCTTGAGCAACGAGTTGTAGCTACGGTGAGTAATTTCCCAAATTGAGCAAATTACTGACCGTGAGAATGTTACACATGATTACACACAAATTTTTAGCTGAAGGACACATTTTTTAAAATGGAAATTAATTTCATGTACATTTTCATTTCAGTCCAATTTAACTTGAAAACAATTGTGCTTGAATGCAACTCAAGGGTTTTCAATGTTGCTTTTTCTTGCAGTGTGAGTTCATATACAGAGCAAGATTTGTTCAGTTTGACCACTGTACTGTGACACTGTTCAGGTAAATACATTTTCTTATAGTAGTTCATTGGTGTTTTGTATGCAGAAGTATGGTCTTAAAATAGGTTTTGTCTAATGGTGATACTGTTATGTTTACATCACCCATAACAAACGGCAACAGAATCATCCCATATTTTTATTTGACATATGGTTTTATGAAACAGGAGTGTCCAAATTCGAGCCGATGGAACTGAAGCAGAGCTGCAGGTTGTGTTCAATCAGAAAACTCGTTCTGCAGAACTCCCACAGAACAGTGTCGTTGCTCAAACCTTAGTAGAAGCTGTGAGTAATACCAACAACAGCTTCAATGTGACCATAAATCCCAACAGAGTCAAAATAATAGGTAAGTAAACACAACACAATGTATTGCTCTAATCAGTATGTAAAACATTTACCTCTTAACCTTCCTGTAAAATTCATGCAAAACACCTATTCAAGGCATATCCAAAGTAAATTGAATGTAGTTAAACCATTTGGAGTATATGAATGGTTCTGGGCTTCTTTGAAAGATAACACTCTGGAGTGTCTAACCCAAAAGTCATGATTGTAAGTGCTACTGGAATTGATTAATATAAGTTTAAACACACTAAAAAATGCTTGCTAATAAATGCATGTAGACAACTATAGCTGGAACTTATTAGCTGGAAAACACTGTAGGGCCTCGGCATAAAGCCTTACCTAGTCCAAGTTTAAATTTCATACCAATACCATGAAGAAATGACTAATTTACACAGGTTTTTCTAAGTGTGTGTCTTAGTGTATTTTTTCTAAAATGGCATCGCCCCTTGCCGGCAGGCGGCTGCTGCTGCATCGCTCCATATCAGCCGGTAGTCTGACGTAGATGTGGTTTTTTGCTGGTAGATCATGAACTTCCTGTTTAAAGCATGATATTGTTAATTTCAGAATTTTATTGGTTGCACAAAGTGCCAGTCATCGGCACAATTACTTGCAATTGGCTCAGCCTACCCACGAAATAATAGGGGCTGGCCCTTCCTTACAGCGCGGGATGTCGTTGGCTATTGAAGGTTGTGAAAGGGACGTGAGCTGTTATTGGGTCTGATTTGGTATCACTCTAGAGTTCAGCGGCTAATTTGAATACAAGCTATCGTAGTTGTTTACATTCAAATCGAAGTTATTACGGTTACAATGACATACGAGCCACGTCTGCCGGCAAATATAAAACGATCCGGCTGCAGTCCCTGGGGATTTATTGATGGAATAATGTGTTTTGGAGTAAATATTTTTACTGGATTGGATTGTCTGGACCTTTGACAACTTAACAACCGTTTTTGTTGGAATATAATCGACCGGTGCATTACTATGAGGCATACAGTATATGAGGTATACACGAGATTCATCAAAAAAACTGTGTTCAGTGTTGGACAGTTTAATCCATCTTTCTGTTCAACACTGTGGCATGACAAGCTTTTTTTAAGCTACCTTGTATTCAGCCAGAATATGTGTAATGTAAATTGTTATTAACTGTAAGATGTTTGACATTAGCAACTTCGAACTAGACAAGAAGCTAAAACGTCTACCGAGCCAACTCTTTCTATGGCCTTTATGATTAGTGAAACTGGCACCAAAGTCATTTTTACAAATATAAACAAATCATTTTTGGTTTGAATTCTTATTAATTTATTCTTTTTAAATGTTTTACAGCAGGTCCAGTTCCATCTACAACTACCACATCTACAAATGCTGCACCAATCACCGTGAATGGCACCCGTAAGCTATATTGTGTTCTACTTCTTCAAAAATGTCAAAATGTTGAACAACTGTTTATTTAACTAATGTTTTGTTTACTTTTTACCGAATTTACAGAATCAAGTGGAGTGAGCCACAAGATCAGTCTCGTTACTGCATCCTGCCTGGTACTGTTGTCATGGATACTATCAAGCCAGCAATAGCATCAGTGCTGATTACCATTTGAATTGCCAGCAGACTATGACTGCCATTACTGGTATGAACAAGGACTTTGTTGTCGGTAAAAATCCAAGATTCATGATGGTCTTTGCTCTTGTATGTAGAATGACACAGCCAACTTTAAGCACCTGGCCCATTGAATCATCACTACAATAACAACCTAAACAAAATAACAATACTGTCTGTTAAGCCCTGGGATGTCAGAAATGGTTGCACTCTTTCACTTTTTATATAAAATGTAATGTATAAATGCATCTTGCTTCTCTGAGCACTGTGCTATAGCAATATTTAACTTTCAGTACTATTTCTGTTCTTAAGTCATGTTAAACAAGTAAAATCAGCCACACTGGAAAGTAAAAATCACCTTCACCATTGTCTGAATGCATTTTATTTTGAAACGTGCAGATTGAGAAATTCAAATGTGAGATGTCTGTGAAGTTAGTTGTCATCAACACAGGTCATTTTACAAGCAAAGATGATTCAAAATGGTGTTGTTTTACTCTGACCTTCAAACTATCTAAACCTTTCTGTAACTTTCAAAAGCATGTGAAATTTATGTTGAGGTTTCATTTAGTGTACACATTGTATTTATGTAATCACATATAGCTATATTCTGCGAGACTATTGTGGTTTGTATAATTTCTATCAGAAACTTTACAATGATCAGAATGCACATTATTTTGTGAATTTAAATTGACTCTAGTGTGATGTTTTGCAATTTTTGATGAGTAAACAGAAAATGTATCAGGGCATGTTTAACCTTCCACAACTCGTGTAAAATTGAAACACCTATCCTTTTGTGTCTGAAACTTGATTTTGATTAAAGGCTGCGGTTGCTTCTTACTCACTAGATTGGTAGGAGCAGAAGTAGCAAATGATTGATGGCTTGATGGCAAAACACGACGGAAAAAGTCACAAAATACACTAGAGACTTCACGATAGAGAAGTTTGGCTGAGAGTAACTTTACCACTGAGTAGACGGAGAAATCTAGCGATGAGGGGCAGGAGAGTCTTTGAGCAAGCAGTTGATAAGTAGATTGCAATCAGGATGGAGATTCAGTTTTTGCACCCTTCCTCTGAACGCCCTCCCTAGCCACATCCAACAAGCTAACTTTATGCCATCTTTGAAACAAGCCCTCAAAACCCACCTTTTCAAGTCTACATTCCCCAGTTAACTTTGTTCCCTTCTCTCCCGTCCATGTTCTTAAATCTAATTTATTATTAATATTATTAACTGTCACAAGCCAGCTCTTAAACCGTGACAAAAAGGAGGTGAGACAACAGGCACAAGCATGCAAAAGATTTATTATAAAAGTTAAAGAAAGGTCAAATAATCACCAAAAATATGCAGTGTGGCAAAGTATGACTATCAGTTGTTTCAGCAGTGAATGGATGAGTGAGATGTGTGTGTTTGTGTGTTGTCAGGATAAACCAAAAGAAAGACACAGTATAGACCTGGTAAGACGCCAGCCCAGGAGGAGAGAGAACAAAAGAATGATCATTCTTCCTAAATAAGCTCTGAAGGTAGAGCTGCACAGCTCAATCAGCCTATTGCAGGAGAAGGAAGCAGGAAGGGGAGGGGTCGTAACATAACACAAACACATTTTCACACAAGGGAGGAGGGAAAAGTGAAAACGCAGTAGAATAAATGGACCTGCCTTACTCTCTGTACCATGCGACCACACTTTTTCTAGTCTGAACAACATTCCAATGTCGTTGCTGTAGATCCTGGTAGTGTGGATCAGTGAGTTGATGTCTCACTCATTTCTGGCATACAGCTTGATGTCATCCATGTAGAGGAGGTGACTGATGGTTGTTCCACTTTGGAACCGGTATCCGTAGCTAGTCTTTGTGATGATCTGGCTGAGGGGGTTCAGGCCTATGCAGAACAGCAGTGGTATGGCTCTGTTCTGGGATCTCCCTGCAGCTCCCCACCCTTCCACATGCCTATGTGGAAAGCATAAGTTAAGGAGAGCACCTCCCTGCCCTTCCATGTGTGTACATGGAAAGCCAGAGGCTGAGAGCAGCAGTAAAGAACTCCTGTACAGAACAGAGCAGGCATTTGCGATTTACATATTTAATCAGATATGAGATGAGCACTGAAGCATGGTGTTAAATGGGGTGGTGTTAAATGGGCCATCTTGGCAGTGCATCACTGCGCGTCACTCCCGGATAACCAAAAATGGTCAAAGAGGCGGGTCGTGGGTGGAGCTGAGGTGACGGGTTACTGAAACCACTCCCGCCCAGCTCGATGTGAATGAGTTAGTTCAGGCTAAGGAACTAATGCTGTATGCTACTCTGCTGCGTCAGCAGAGGTAACGTTAGCTTCTAAATCCTCTGAGCTGTATGGTGGAGGTTGGAACTTGTGGCCATGTTGTTACCAGTCTATGGTCGTTACTAGCTTACAGTCAATGTAAGATACCTCAAAATATTAAAATAACTATGTATCTGTTATTGACATTTACTTAGCACTCCCTGTCTTTACCTCTTACTGAAAAGCTAATCGTATAACACAGATAAAACATGAAAAATTAAAGCTGAACTCTAGCTAAAGAACATCAGTCTAGTATAAGTTGAATTGAAAATACTCCCAAACATGTTTCACATGAAATGATGAAAAGTAATTATGCAGCGTATTTCTGTGTGTGCAGGAGCATTTTTGCTTTCTACCTTATATTTTAAGATAAATAAGGAGCCATTCACCCAGTAACAGAGCCTGAATCTGAAGAGCGCCTTATTTGCTGCTCGGATGTAAGTCTAGTTTAAACACAGAAGCATGTGAACACCTCCAAACCATCCTGTGGGTAAGCGATGAAACAAAGAATGATCTGCACATTAAGTATGAATCCCACTAAGTGTTTTTTATTGTGAAGTTTCAAACTGAGATCTCAGAGCACTTGTAGTAAATAGGTGCATCTATACAATGTAAGCCACATAAGACCTTCTCAGAGTTAGCAATAAATGACACCTCATACAAGGCTTCAAAACTATTGTGGGCAGATAATTTTTTGTTTTTTCCAACAGAGTAACTTCTCAGTGAATATCACATTTGTCTCTTAAAGAGATGTCAAAATAAAACAGTATGTAACATCAACCTTTCATTTTTTACTTTCTACCAACATATGCAAAATGTCATAACCTATAAATACCTGTTAGGGTGGCAGTGTCCTGGTCTTTCTCCTTTTTTTGTCTGTGATTCAGTTTTTTTCCCTGGTTTTCTCTGTTCTCTGCCTGCCTCCCTGTGTCTCCTCCCCTGTGTGTTCTCTCTCTCTCTCCCCCTCCGCTCCTGAGCCCAGCCAACAACCCGCACCTGCACCTCGTCAGGAACCTCCCCAATCTGCCACACCTGCCAGTAATCAACCTCATCTCAGCAAGTATTTCAACCCCGGTTCTCCACACCAACTTCGCTTGCTCGTCGTTGCTCCCAACCTGGTGCCAACCGCTCAAGCTCTGGTTTAAGTGATCGCTGTTTTCCAGTCCGTGGTTGTTCCTTGTGTTAACTCTGTCTCTCTGCTTTCCCTCCCAGGTTCACTCACCCTCATCCTCCATTCCGTTGGCTGGGTTCCCGGTCCGGTCCTCTCCTCTCAGGCTTCTTCCACGGCGCCCTCCTGGCTCCCCCCGCTCCTTGCCTCACCGTCTGCTCCTTGGTCCTCCGTGTCCACATCCTCTGCCGTCGACCTCTCCTCTATCACCTCTTCCCTAGCCCCTCTGTAAACCCTCAATAAACCTCCTTCCCTCTGAGCGTTGTGCTTGGGTCCGTTCTGTCCAGTCTTACAACAAATACCATCTTCATATTAAAAGGTTACAAATGTAAAAGTAGTTTTGTATGACTTGAAAAAAAGTGTTGTAAGAGTTATTATAATGATGATTAGTGATGGTGAGATGAAGCTTTATGAAGCATTGAAGCTTTCCATCCAATTGGTTCACTCATGGGCCGAAGCTTCACGGTGCCAAAGAGTGGACAATAAATATAAAACAGGCAGAGTGATTATAACAGCAACAAAGCTTTGGTGTGTGAAGCTTTGAATTGAATAAATTAATGAATGAATGAATGAATTTTCGTGATGCCAATACATAAATCATTAGCTTTTTAATAATGACAGAGTCAGAAGGAAAGTGGAAACAAAGGAGAGGGTTATGATAACTTGGTTTGTGACTTAAGATAATAGAGACAACATTTTATTCATCTTTATTTAAAAATAACCCTTCCACAGTGCTGGGCTTCAGGCGGTTACTTTTTTGGAGATGATTTCACCTGCTTTAGAAAATTATTATTAGGGTAATATGGGGTAAGAGTTTAATTCTTACCAAAGCCACAAAATGTCAACACTTTCTTTTCCTCTATTATTATTTGATCAAAGCAATTCTGACATAAGTTGATCAACTTTTTTAATCATTTAAAATGAGCTGTAGATAAAATCTAATTGTGTTCAAGTTCAAAAGTCTACAAAATGTTGAGGAGGGTCCGTTGCATTTTGCTGCTCAAAGGTCGGCAATTGCCTTATAGTGTTGTGTGGTTCAAAGAACGTTTCGTTCATAAGACCTAATCGTGTATATGACTCGGGAGGAACGGGTTGTCTCAGTGAGTGATTCGTTTATTTTCACACATGCGTGAAGGATCTGGGACTCTTACGATCACTCGTCACACGGCAGCTGCATGGGCTCCGTCAGCACAGGAAACAGAGTTGATTAGTTCACGACTCTCACTGTGGGTCTGATTGAGTCGTTCATTTGTCACGTGACAGCTCGGCTACAGTGCTGTGGTAAGCAGGCAGCACAGGAAACAGAACTGATTAGGTCACGACTCTCAACTGTGGGTCTCTAGGTGTCTGAGACGTTCATTTGTCACGTGACAGCTACTGTGGAGCAGGAAGGAACGACTCGTCTTGTGACTCAGTCTTTCGTTCACTCGGCAGGCTGAGTGACTGACAGCGCCGGAGAATGAGAGGCAGGTCGGCTGTCAGGTAACAGTCACTGGACTGACATTATATCTAATATCTATTTTGTGACATTTAATAAAACATAACGTTATTACAGCGCAGTGATGTTGTGCTAAGTTATAGTTTTAACACAGCCGTACTGTAACTTTAGTCCTGCTAGTGTTTAGCATTACAACTAACAGCTGATGAGAGTTGTTCTTTGTCAGCTTCACTTCAGAGCCCTGACAGGGTTCTACCTGGAGCCAAATTACCTCCGAGGTTGTCTCCTCTCCAAAACAAACAGACCCGGTCATTATAACATTAAAGCCATGTTACAACGTTAACGTTAGCCCTGTAAACAGCTAACAGCTGATCCAGGTCTGCCAGAGAACACAACGTAACTTTTCCATTTTATTTAATAGAGCCGTACTGTTGTTTCACTGCTCCTGACTGGTGAACAACATGCAGTGTTTGACAGCGATGTGCTCATGTGTGTTTCTCTGTCTGCAGAATCAAGACCTGATGTGGCCCATTCTGCGTCCAGACCTGCCGAACTGCTGCGTTGATAAGTGTTTATTTCTCTGTTCCTCTCTGTGCTGGAGTTCTTTAAGAACTTGGTGGCTCGATCCAGATTATTATTAAATTGGTTGAATTTTAATAAGAGTGTGTTTATTCATATAGTGTATATATATCAAGCTTATTACTTCAGTATATTTACTGCACATCTGATATTAGATATAGAGCCCTTTAGAGATAATATTATAATAATAATAGTATTATATACATAAGCCTTTATATGGCTGGTCTGGTTGTATACTACTTGGGAAAGATTGTGAAAATGGAAGGATTTAGCAGGTGGTGATTACATATTGACAACATATTTCTGTGATTTTTTACATGGTTTGAATTTGGTTGTGGGCCCAGGGGGGTTTATATAATGATGATATACAGTAATCTAGAGGTGAATTTGTGCATTATACTTTGTCAAATAAAGCAAGCCAGGCAGCCTTCCGTGTTTGAGAAAGGCACTGTTTTTTAATCGCCCACTACACACTACTTAACCAGCCTAGTTCTGAAATGACTCAAAAAAAGATTAGTTAATTTTAATGAACGAGATTTAAATGAACGAGTCTGTCAAAAGATTCGAACTCGCCATCACTATTGCCTTAGGCCCCAAGCTACCAAGGGCCCCGTAAAATGCCTCATAAACTTATGGTTACGATTTGTTGGCTAACCCCCCCCCCCCAGTCCCCACTACATTTGACTATTCCATTATCCTACTGTGCATCTGCGTGTGTTTGTAAACAAACGGCTCAGCATGCTGTAAGCTGTAGGCTACAGACGGCTGAAAAATGAAGCGAAGCTACCAAAGTGGTTCTAAAAAAAGGAGAAAGTGGGAGGAAGTTTCCAAAGGTAACAACATTTTTCACGATGGCTACTGACAACACTAACATTAATGTTACTAATGAGCAGCAAGAAGCCGGTACTTGCGCTAGCAATACTAAAGAGGAGTAAAACTGGTAAAGAGGAGCTACCCACCGGCAGATCCTTCGACTGGAGATGGTAATGGAACTGCCACTTTCACTGTCCATGATGACAACTATGGCAATGACGAAGATGGTGATACACATAATTCTCAGCAACTAGAGCCCGTGAGTAGCAGTGTGGAGAGTTCCCAAAACTGTCAAAGAATGTTCCCACACCCTGCTTGTCAATATAGATAGCGACCCAGTGTTATCCTCCCAGGTGGGAGGGGTCTGTGTTTACCACCAACATGGCGGGTCTCTTTTTAATAACTGATTTAGGTCACTAGCAAATACTCCAAGAAAGGCACCTTGCTTCACTACCTAATCAAGCACTTTTGACAGTTCTATTGTATTCAATCAGAATCAGAATCAGTTTTATTGCCAGGTATGTGTACACATACGAGCAATTTGACTCAGGATTGTATATTGCTCACGATGTGCTTACTTATACAATAATAAAATAATAATATAATAATAATAAAATAAAATCAGACACAAACTACAGAATAGACAACACTAACATACACACTATGAACAAAACAATATAGACATATTGACAAATAGTGCAGTAATCAGAGTGCAAAGGATGCAAGAGTAAACTATTCTCATTATGTACATGTTGAAGGTGGATATGATATGCAGGTACACATACACATATGCATACATGTACACATGTACACAGTGTGATGGAGCATAGTACAAAGGATGCTGGAAAAAATTAATAAGACTTATGACCTTATGACCTGAGGTAGGTGTATTGGTATACAGTATATACAATATGACATAGTATTAACATAGCATGAACAGCACTGAAATAGAGAATGGTGAATCCTCTGCTGGGCCTCCTTGATGATAGTGTCAGTGCTGGGCTCCCACTTTTGGTCCTGGGATATATTGGAACCCAGAAACCTGAAGGATTCCACAGCAGACACAGGGCTGTTGAGTATGGTGATGGGGCTCAGAGTGGGGGGGCTCCTCCTGAAGTCCACAGTCATCTCCACAGTTTTGAGCGTGTTAAGCTCTAGGTTGTTCTGACCGCACCAGAGAGCCAGCTGATCAACCTCCCGTCTGTAGGCCGACTCATCACCGTCCCGGATGAGACCGTTGTGTCGTCAGCGAACTTCAGGAGTTTGACAGATGGGTCTCCGGAGGTGCAGTCGTTGGTGTAGAGGGAGAAGAGCAGTGGGGAGAGCACACACCCCTGGGGGGCACCAGTGCTAATAGTCCGGGTGCTGGATGTGATGTTCTCCAGCCTCACCTGCTGACTCCTGTCAGTCAGGAAGTCTGTGATCCACTGACAGGTGGAGGCTGGCACAGTGAGCTGGGTGAGTTTGGTGCTGAGGATGTCCGGGATGATGGTGTTGAACACCGAGCTGAAGTCCACGAACAGGATCCTAGCGTATGTCCCTGGAGAGTCGAGGTGTTGGTGATCGCGTTATGAGTCGGTCCCCCAACGATATGTCGACCTGTGAAAATATTGTACATCCAGGGTAGTTGATAAAGCCCACTTCGTCTGCTTGATCCAGGTTTCCGCCATTAGTTTTGGTGATTTTTACGCGTGTGTACAGAAACGTATTGTTTAGATCCAAGTAGTCCTCTGTACTAGCTGGAATGAAAAATTCAAGGGGTGCAGCCGTCATCGTCTTTTAACCTGTAAACAGGAGGGTCCCTTGACACGCATTCCTTTACAGTGAAATATTCATTAGTATAATTTTGCTCATAACCTCTTTTAAAAGGGCCGTGTAGTTTTGAAATTCTTACAGTATCGCCCACCTCATATTTAAAATGAATTACTCTTTTATCTTTTGTTTTATAAAAGTTGTTAAATACGATATCTTCATTGTCTTTTGTTACATCAATCGGTTTCATTTTGATTGTAGGAGGTGACTAAATCCTGCAATATATCTACATATTGTTTAGAAATATTGGCTGTTAAATAATGCCACATTTTAGATTTCAGAGTCCTGTTAAAGCGCTCTACTACAGATGCCTTAGTCTCATTTGACGTGGTAAAGTTTACAATACTATTAATTTTTATTAACGTGTCGAAATCTTAATTTAAGATCTCTTTTCCCTCGTCTGTTTGAATTTTATGTGATATTCTACCTTCTGCTAAGATGTCTTTAAAGGATGCTGTGACGCATTTACCACTCTTATTTTTTAAACAATGCACCCATCTGTGTAAGGAAACAAATCTATACACGTTAATAAATAGCGTACCCCATCATTTTCAGCAGAATAAGCGGACATGTCAACTAGATCTAGCTGGAATTGCCAATCTATTGAATTCACTAAAACCTTGTTTCTCTTAAAATGCACTGGAGCCGTCTTGTGTGGAGTATAGACATCTTGCTTCATGAGCCAGTTTTCTACGTCTGAATCTGCGTGCCAAACTCCAGTAGTGTCAAATATGGCCTTTTTAAGTTTTTGCATGCCTCCGTAACCCCCTGTGTTTTCTGTCGCATTGTATATATTTCTCATCACCTCCTCCATGATCTTTGTTACAAAGACTGACGCTTCAACATCTGTGTTCAAGTATTTTATTTCCAACAACTAAATTTTTTATTATTAATTATTATTATTATTGTTATTTTTAATAAATGTTTTGAATAATTTTTTATTAATACATTTTTTTATTAATCAAAAATGTATTCACGTGCATGAGTGTTAAATGCATCATGCTTTGCTGGCCTTTATTAACTACTGAGGTTACTTCAATCAGTCACACCTGCATGTGTGTTGATTCAGCAGTGATGCTATTAAAAGTTGATCTACAGGAGAAACATATCTGAAAGCAACCCAGAATGCCTGAGAGCTGCTCTGCATTATATTCTGTTACAGTTTTAGATTTTAAATTGTTTTATTATACCTTTAAGGTCCTTTAAATCAGAAAAACTCTTTTTCCAAGAGTGTCCTGGCCAAGGCAGGCAGTAGTACAATTGCACATTTAAGATGGAAATAAATAATCAGTTACAAGGTCATAAAATATCAAAATGTTGTTAAATACTCACCACAATTCAGCAACACCTACATTTTGTGTGTCCCTTTACATTAAGAATTTCCACAATAAATTGATGCAGAAAAGGCAGAAATTTGTGCAGAAAAACACCAGAATGCAGGAAATGAAGTGTTTAATAATCACAATTTTCTGGAGGAGTACACCCAGACCCCCCTGTTCATACTGTCGCAGTTTTGTTCTTATATTATTATAATTATTACAATTTAGCAACATCAAAATGAGACAGTTAATAGTGTTGTTCTGGGTTTTGTTGTGCTGTATAAGTAGAGGATGTTTACTGTTTTACTGCTTTACAGACTTAACTTTGGGGTGGGGGGTGGGTCAATTATTATGTGAAGATATGAAGTTTTATGGACTGGGCTAAGCCCCCAGTGTTTCAAGATCCTAAAAACGCCCCTGACAGGCCATAAGCACTACGTCTTATTAGGCCAGTGGTTAAGCCATTACCTATCTGATCCAAAGATTGAGGTTTCAATCTTCTGCAAATTCATCAAATGTTTGCCGGCCTAACCATCCTCCAAAACAAAATTACAAAATTTTCTACACACGCCAGGCAGGTTGACAACCAGCAAAAAGTCGTCCGTTTTGGATTCAATTTTTATATTTGGGGATTTACACATTCCGCACTTTACTCCTTGTAGAGAATTTGTCAGATCGTCTTCAAATTTTTGCTGTCCAGTCTTATCCCATCAATGATTACATGTTGTACAAATGGTGAGTTTTGTCGACCCTTGGCGTGGAGTGAAATATCAATGATTTGCCACGAAACAGGAAGTTGTTATAACTTAAGTGTACATGCTCACGTCTCTACCAAATTTTACATGTGTGATAACAGTCCCGCCCTGAACACATCCATATGCCATGATTCACTCAAAGTCATAGCGCCATGCGTCATGCTGTGATATGTTGGCAATATCAACTTGTCCCAGAAAAGCCTTAACACAGTGATGATGCTATGTTGTGAACAGCGTGTTCCAATATTCCACGCTTTGCCGAGACACTGTACATGCTCACGTCTCTACCAAATTTTACATGTGTGATAACAGTCCCGCCCTGAACACATCGGCAAACTCATATTCACTCATAGTCATAGCGCCACCTACTGGCAATAGGGAGTGACTACTTCTCTGCTGTGAACCACTTTTTGTAAGTGGGCCATATCTTCTTCAAAATTATCTCAGAAAGGTCACACATTCATGATGTTGTAAAGCTTCTGAGTTTTCCTTCAACAGTGTATGCTTGGAGTGGCAGCAAAGTACCAAAAAAAGTTTGTGAAACGTTATACATGAATATATGAGTTTTTCAGCATGTCATCTAATGAGTCAGCACACTGAAAAGAATCATAGACCCATTTAGTCATGTCAACTTACTTCTTCTTTTTAACTCAAATAGCTCTGACAAGTTTTGGATTTTGAACTCAACTGTATGAGTTTTACAAAGTTAAACTTGCATTAATTCATTGCATCATCACTATTTGACACTTTTGTCGTGTTGATTGAACGTATGTAAGAGTACGAGGATTGCCTAGGTGCTGCGTCTTTTGAGTTTGAGAAAAATATATACATAATCAAGTAATTATTAGGGTTTAGCAAGTACATGGTTAAAACGAGTATCCGGTACAGATACTTTCTATGAGTATCATCAGAGCAAAATGTGTCAATATCTATTTTGTTATAAACTATAAATATATGAATATAAAAAAATCAATTACTATTCTCTGAAGCTCAATTCTGAGGCTGTTCTGTAAATGGTTTTCTAATAAATCTAGTAAGTTCTGATAGAAATTTCAGGCTTAAATAACTTCCAGTTAATACCACCCACTTATAGATTAAGCCCCGCAAAATCTGAGTACAGATACAGAAAATTTTGTGTTCTTGCTCAGCCCTGCTAATTATACACTGCAGATAAGTCATATATTCAAATTCCAACCAAAATATAGACTATATAGAATATCAATAGAATATCTGTGGTAAACAAGACTAGTGCCACCGGTGGAAAGGGTTCCAGACAACGGCCTTAAGGCCCTTTCAGAAAGGAGGTGACGTCTGCTGCTATTTTGAACTTTGACTGCGGCGTGCACAGGCGCCCCAGCAAGCTACCCTGCCCCGTCACAAGTCATTGAAGATAATAGCAAAGTGGTGCTGTTGTTGTGGTCTGTCTTCAAGGCCCTTTATAGATGTAAACTGAAACAAATTTGGAATTTAAATCCCTTAACTTGAAATGGAAAGTAGTATTAATTTGGTTAAGTTGCTTTAACTTGAAACTATGAGTTACAATAACTCAAACTTGTTCATTTAACTAACATTGGGACAACTAGAACACTGTAGTTATAACCACTTTATGAACTTAAATTTATGAGTTGAAACAAAGGCAATCTTCAAGTTGAGTTATCTGAACTTAAAAATGTGAGTTGAAGGGGTGTAGAATTGTATGTTTGTTAGACAAGTGAAAGCAAGTTTCCTTGAATGGACAATGTAATATAGATAGTTGTTTAAACTCACAGTGTTAAGTTAATTAAACAAATTGTATAATGTAACATCATGAGTTGAAACAAAGCTTTTCTTAAAGTTGAGTTTACTCACATTTTTAAGGCAGCAATTGAACTTAAGTTTTTAAGTTGAACCACCTAGATAATTTTTTACAGTGCAGGTGAGGCTGGGGAACATCACATCCAGCACCCGGACTATTAGCACTGGTGCTCCCCACTGCTCTTCTCCCTCTACACCAATGACTGCACCTCAGGAGACCCATTTGTCAACCTCCTGAAGTTCGCTGATGTCACAACGGTCATTGGCCTCATCTGGGACGGTGATGAGTCGGCCTACAGACGGGAGGTTGATCAGCTGGCTCTCTGGTGCGGTCAGAACAACCTAGAGCTTAACACGCTCAAAATTGTGGAGATGATCGTGGACTTTAGGAGGAGCCCCCCCACTCTACTTCCCATCACCATACTCAACAGCCCTGTGTCTGCTGTGGAATCCTTCAGGTTTCTGGGATCCACTATTTCCCAGGACCTAATGTGGGAACCAAACACTGACCCCATCATCAAGAAGGCCCAGCAGAGAATGTACTTCCTTCACCAGCTCAGGAAGCTCAACCTGGCTAATGAGCTGCTGATACACTTCTACACAGCCATCATCCAGTCTGTCCTCTGCACCTCCATCACTGTCTGGTTTGGATCTGCCACTAAAAAGGACAGGGGCAGACTACAACGGACAGTCAGGACTGCAGAAAAAGATCATCTGTGCCAACCTGGCCTTCATACATTTACAGAGTCAGGAAACGGGCAGGAAACATCAGTGCAGATAAACCTCACCCCGGTCACAACCTGTTCCAACTTCTCTCCATTGGTAGTCGCTACAGAGCACTGTACGCAAAAAACAACAGACTCAGGAACAGTTTCTTCCCAGAAGCCATCACTCTGATGAACTGCTGACTCTGACTCTGACTCACAATGTCAGGAACCATTCCTGTGCAATAACCCAGGAACTCAGCCACCTGTTTACTGGCTACCACCTCATCATTCTCTATTTCAGAGCTGTTCATACTGTTCATGTTCATATTGCATATGAATGGTGGTGCAGTGGTTAGCGCATGTTTGGTAGGTTCTCCAGTCAGTGCCGTTTGACCTGGCATGGCATTTCAATCTGGAGTTGGTCCCCGGGCGCTGTACAGCTGCCCACTGCTCCCTTCAGGGATGGGTTAAATACAGAGGATGAATTTCGTTATGTGTATGTGACAACAAAGTACGTCTACGTTACGTTATATATATTGTACATACTGTATACCAAATCCTCCTACCTCAAGTACATTACACCTGCACATAATACTTTATTTCAGCATCCTTTGCACTACGCTCCATCACACTGTGTACTTTTATGCTTGTACCTGTATATCACATCCGCCTCCGACATGTACATAATAATAATAACAATATTAGTAATGAAAATTTACTTCTGCATCCTTTGCACTCTGATCATTGCAATATTGTCGCCCTCTGTTTTGTTTATAGTGTGTAAATATATGTGTTCTCTATACTGTAGCTTATGTTTCACTTTATTACTGTATGATTGTGTTATTGAATTATTAAGCACATCATGAGCATTGTACAATCCAGAGTCAAATTCCTCGTATATATGTGTGTACACATGTTTTTGGACATTTTGCTAAATGATTTGCTAAACGATTAATAGATTAATTTAAGTAAATCCCAGATTCCATCCATCGTCGACCGCTTATCCTGTGTACAGGGTCGCGGGGGGCTGTAGCCAATCCCAGCTGAAATCGGGCAAAAGGTGGGGTACACCCTAGACAGGTCTCCAGTCCACCGCAGGGTCACACATAGACAAACAACCACTCACACCTAACGACAATTTAGGGTCATCAATTAACCTATTCTGCATGTCTTTGGACAGTGGGAGGAAGCTGGAGCACCCGGAGAGAACATGCAAAGAAGAAAGGCGACAGAAAGGCGACAGTGCTGACCACTGCACCACCGTGCCACACTAAATACCAGATTACAGAACATAAATTACAATCTTAAAACTGTAAAACAGTCAATTCAAATTAGCTTTATTGGCATGAATGTATAACAACAATATTGCCAAAGCATCATACAAACTACATAACAATCAACCTTAAACATTTCATTAAACAAGTAATTAAAGCGTGTGCATGTGTTAGAAAAATTAAAATATATAAAAAATTAAAATAACATAAATAAATAAAACAGTAAGCGTGTGTTTAAAAAAAATGTAAAATTAAATAAATAAATGAAACAGTAAGCGTGTGTGTTAAAGACATAAAAATATATTAAAAATAAAATTAATAAAACAGTAATTTACTTTGTATTTTTGTCGTTTCTTTCCAGTATTCAGTATATTTTTCTTTTTGCTTGTTGATAATTTGGTTTGGTCTTTTTGAGTTGGTGTTGCTGCCCTGAGGCTGTTGGGGATTTGTTACTACAGAGAGCCTCAGGACCAGCTGACTAAGGCGACTCTTCTCTGGTTTCAGCTCCTGGTATGTTAGGGCTTTGTGATGTATGTCTGGTTTTAAGTGATTGTAAAACTGAATTGATCTTTTCTGTATTTTTAGTAAGAGGGTATTGAGGTGTTGGCCGAGCTCTGCTCTGCACAGATTATTTAGTGTTTTTCTCTGCACCTGCAGGATGCTCTTACAGAACTATGTTATCCTTATCATACTAGGATTAGCTCCACACTTTAATACAAGAACAATGCTGCTTGTAGTGAGCATGGTGACTACCACCCGGTGCGTCTCACACAGACACTAAAGGGTACCTTTAGTATCAAATAATTAACGCTTTGTCACTCTTTCTCAAATCGTCAGTATATGACGCTGAGATGAGAAGGGGCTCAAATTTCATATAAATGACTAGTTCAAAATGTTTTGGGATCCGTGCAGTAGGCCTCAGCTGGCAGCCAGTGGCTGCAACGTATTCCTTCGGGGTAACTGCGCCTGTTAATATTAGATCCACAAAAAGGGCTTTTTTTGCCACCCACATGCTCATATTGTTAAACCAGGTGTAAATGTCATATAATTGACTACAGAATATTTTGAATTTGTGCAGTAGATGGCTTCAGCTGGCACCCACAAATGTCTGACTTTTGGCCATATACAGTAATCTTTGCGGGATAGGTCGGGGTTGGAGGGGCAGTAGGGTAATTAGTGTTTGTTCTGGCAAATTATACATTTCCTGTATTGTTTTATATCTCTGACAGTCTCCTATTCGGTGCCAGTCGTGCTTGTACATAAAGCCCTAAACCTCCTCTGACTGTTGTTTTATTGGGGGTTATTATGAATATTCAAAAACATAAACAATGTGTCTCAGCCTAAAAAGGTTTCACTGTGCCCTTTGAAGCACCTTTAACTAGAATTTTGCTGGCTGTAAATTATAAAGTATAATTTAATAATAATAATAACTCTTTTCAATACAGGTGACAAAATGCTTCACAGCAATCAATGTAAAACAGACAAGTTGAATAAAAGTGTCACACACAGTGGTCTGCAACAAATGAATTAACAAGTCAATGTACAATTAACTGAAAAATACAAAATAAATTACACATCACATAGTGGTTTGAATTCAATAAATAAATCATAAACAAGTCAATATACAAAAAATTTAAAATACATCACACATTGAAAGCTATTTTGAATGAATTAATCTTAAGAAATGTGATGAAACAAGGAACAGACTCTGCAGAGGAGCCTGATCTCCTCTAGTTGACTGTTCCAGAGTGTAGGGCCCTTGACAACAAAGGCCCTGAGTCCTTTGGTTTTTAGCCTAGACATTGAAATAGTTAACAGTGCCCTACCTGTCTGTGTCGGATATAACACAAGTCCTGGTCAAACACTATTCCAAGAGAACACTCTTATTTATTTTCTATTATACATGAACAATACATGTATAAAACAAAACAGGGCAAAACAAACAAACAAACAAAAACACATGACAGGTTTTGTTTGGCCTGGCATATCATATGTAACATTCACTATTTTCAACCATTCACTCTTGTGTTGGAGGTCTGCCTTAAGCCATCTCTTCGTAATGGCCTTCTTACAGGCTGCCAGCATGAAAGCCAGAGTACATGTGAATGATTTACATTTATTGCGCCACTGTTGCTAACATGGTTGTGCCATATTCAATAATTTACTCCTGTTTTTTTGTGAAATAAAAAATCTAATTACATTCTTCCAACAGTGTTCTCTCCACATATGTGAAGATGTTGTAGATTGTTGTGTTCTCCAAATAAATAATTAAATTAAATAATACTTTTGGGTTTGGTGAAGTAAATTGCTAGAGCATCATTAACAGTAATTGTATTTCTTCATTAAGGTCTTCATGTAGAAAGCATGAATTTTGCAGGCCTTGGATTTGCGCTCTGCTTTGTATACCTCTTACTTTAGTGAGTTGTGGTCGTTAAGCCAAGGTGATACTGTTGAAGAAAATGTGTTACTGGTTCTGATTGGGGGACGAATACATATTAAACACTACACTCCGATGACCAAATACACAGATATTCATAAGTTTTATCCTTTATCATGTGCAGTGCAGAAATTCTCCCACAAGAGCATCACTAGGACAACATATATAAATATAGGCCTAGACTGTGGCCGGGTTTGAACCCACTACCTTCTTAATATGAGGCAACAGTGCTAACCGCTGCACCACCGCACCACCCTCCTGCTTGACACCCTCTGCTACAATTATTGTTACGAGTCCTATTGTTATAATTGTTATTATAATCATTAACATTACAGTTATTATCATTAACACTGTGCCATTTTTCATTCAGGCTATAGCAACATTGCCTTTACTGTCTGCACCACTGTGTTTATATTGTGTAGGCTAAAATGCTATTAGGGTTAGGTGGACAATAAACTAGGAGAAATAAAGTAGGCTGATACTTGTTAACACAAAATATTAGGCTTTCAAAGGAGGAAAACCCAGGATACAGAGTTATAGAAGAAATTATCTCTGTAGATATTGCCCCTCCTGCTGGGTCTCGCTTATTTTGTTTTCTTCGTCTCTTTTTTACCTTTTGCATTTTTATGTTTATTTGGTCATCTGTGGTCTTGCCATTTTAGTTTCATAAATACTTTTGGTGTTTTGCAATATGTACACTGACATATATAATAGATAATGTTAGAATGTCTTTGTATTGAGGGAATGTATATCATCTCTGATGACTTGTATGCCTTTGTAAAACCCAATAAACAAACATTTACATAAGGGCACCCAGTGCTTTTTGCATATATAGGCTGGTGTTACATTTCCCTATTTTCCTAAAAACCGCAACTGTACAGGTAGTGTTTCCTCTTTGTGGTGCACATCGACACACGCAGTCCACAGAGCAGCATGATGATGGAGAGGATCTTACTGGGAGTCTTGTATCTGTCAGGTCAGTGAAGTCTTTGATAATGTCAGACAGTGTTAATTATTGTGGAAAACTGTAATACTGAAGAAAAAACATAGTTTTGAGAAACCTTACAATAAAGAAAATGGTGTCGTCCTCAGGGCAGCACATCTTCGCCACTGGCCTACTCCATCAGTACCACTATGTTGTTGATTTAAAGACTTGGACTGAAGCTCAGGCCTACTGCAGAGATATGTACACAGACCTGGCCACCATCAACACTGCTGAAGAAATGAATCAATTTATCAACACAATTTCATCTGTTGGTCACAACCTTGAGGTCTGGATTGGCCTGTACAGTTTTATCAACTGGAGGTGGTCAAACCAAAGTAGGGCTGAGTATAGGAGCTGGGAAATAAGCAGCAACGAACCAAACTTTAAATTAGGTAAGGAGTTCTGTGTGACCATCGTAAATGGAGGATGGTGGGATGAAGATTGCTCAAAGGAATATTCATTCATCTGTTATAGTGGTGAGTACACAGCAAAGCACACTGGCATTCACTACATGTTCCTCTTGAAGACAAATCCCCCCTTTTCTCTAACTGCAGGAACACAGCAGGATCCTGTATTTGTTTTTGTGAACGAAAATAGGAAGTGGTCCAGTGCTCAGAGGTACTGCAGGGAGAACTTTACAGACCTGGCCACAGTGAGGGATGACACTGAGAACCAGCAGATCCAGAACTTGGTGCCGAGTGGATCTCGAGCATGGATCGGTTTGTTCAGAGATCCTAACATTCACTGGTCTGATGGGAGTGGCTCCTCCTTCAGATACTGGGATGACGTTTCAAACTCAATTCACCAGAGTGTGATTTGCGTTGTTGCAGTTTTGCAGAGTTCAGGAAAATGGAGGACAATGTCCTGTCATAGTAGGTTCCCATTTGTCTGCTACAGCGTTCTTCCAGCTGGTGAGTAGTTTGCTGCCTTTAAGTAAGAGAATGCTGCATTATGAATAACACATGTTAGAGTCTACTCAAACATGAAAGATGTGCTGAATCACATTTATGAATGAGGCGTCAGAAATAATACTCCTCTCCTCCTTCTGTGTCTAAGAACCAGTAATGAGGCAGGTGGTTAAGCTGAGGATAAAGCCGGAGAACTCCTCGGTGGATCTAAATGACCCTGCTGTGAAAACAGACATCCTGAAAAAGGTCTCCAAACTTCACCCTGAAATACTTTAAATGGCAGCATGTTGTTGTTTGGTCATGTACTTTTCTTTGTGTTTTCCCTGGACAACTGAAAAAACTTTATTATGCTACAATATTCTTGATTTTTTAGACTGCAAATGAATGCCTTTATGATCACAATAAATTACTTCCAAACTTAATTTTCGTGAACAGGACATATTCACACTTTTTTATCATTAAAAATTATATGAAACTTTTAATTTGATGTTTTCACATGTCTCCCACACATTGAAAGGCAAGGAAACAGTACTCTGGCAAATACAGCAATTACTGAAAGCAATATGTTAAACACCCCTCTCAGGCTTTTTGAGAGGTAGGTCAAGGAAAGTATCTTTAAAAACAATCTGTGGATAAGCATTATGTTAAAATTTGACTTTGTGTAGCTTGTTTGTAGGAATCTGGTTTTCCATACAAAGTCACTGGCTGTTTCAGAATGGCTACCATGTGTGTTTCCCAGCTCCAGGCCAGGGCAAAGGAGAAAGGAATGACTGGAGTCGCCCTGAGGTGGAGAGAGCAGCATGATGGGAAAGTCTTCCACAAGGAGGGAAAAAGTTCTCAGAAGAAACAGAAAGAAGACCGAGCTCTGAAAAAGAAGTGTAACTTGACCTGATCTTCAACTTATTGTCTCCCACAGTGAATGTGCATTATACATGTGCAATATATAATGTGCATACAGTTCATAACCTGTCAGAGGAATTAACCAGAACTTGATATGACAGAGCTAATGTTGATCATAAAGATCACTGAGTGAATTGTTTTAATGAAATGTAATATAGTGTGTAGCAAAGGTGTTCCAATCAGGATTTTTGTGGCTGATCCACCAATTGCTTTTGTATACTGATCACCGTTCAGTGGGTCTATTTGAAGCCTTCTATATATCATGTAGCATTATATTTTATTGAACTATTCTTAACAACAATGTAAATCAAGTATTAAAATTAAGAGATAATAAAGTATAATGAATTGAACTGTTTATTCTATTGGTAGGAAATGTGCAACATATTTCACTCCCTCTCTTAGAAACCGTTGGCGAAAAGCCCCATGAATTTCACATGTGGATGTTCCAAAACCTCATTAGAAAATCATGTGATCACATAAGAGAGAGTTTTTGTCTCCGAAAGGAAATTTCTTTTGGACTGTGGTCTGTTCCGCGGCTTTACAAAAGCAACACAAAAACAACAGTAAAATAGACTTCTCTTAACACACACTCTCATGCAACACAACACATGCTCTCAGATCCAGTACATAGGACAGGTACCTATATAAATATGTACATTAACACCTTCTCACAATGGCTGTTTTTTATTGCACAACTCCTGCAGCTGGCATTCTTGTGTATGTTGTCTGCACCACGTGTTGTGAATAAAAACACAGATGCCTCCCTCCTATCAGAGTGGATAAGAGAAAAACCCTCCCCCTTGCACAGTGAGTGAGGAACATCAGGACACAGCCACGTCTCAGTGAACACCATTATACATGACTCATGGTACTCTTAGCAGGCTGTAGCGGTGGTCCGTAGCGCATCCATTTTCCTTTAAAGAAAAAGTTAGAAGATAAAAAGTGCCAGTGAAACTTTTGCCAGGCTCATCATTGTGTCAGCATATTCATGCACACAATTCCTCAGATTATAAATTTAAAATCCAAGAAATGTTAGCGTGAGACAAGAGCCCTGTGAGACAACATGTGAAATTCATGTGACTTGAGATACAACCACACACTTACAACCATAGCAGCCTATCCTTGGTTACTGAGATCAGCTCAGAGCTTACCAAATAGATCTTTACAGATCTACATAACAGAACAAAAAGAGTTATAGCTTTTGCATCATGAGTAAATAATAAACTCTGGAGTAGACTTTTATGGAGTATGTTTCTAGGTGCTGTTCCCTGCTCTGTAGTTTGACTATTGCTCTCCATTTGGACTTCAGTTTGCCTCTTTGGATTTTCTTTCTTTGCACGCACATACAAACACGACCAGCCTCTAATACAACCACCTCAGCATCGCAGCCACTGATCACTATTGCAGGACTACTTTAAAAAGGCTGTACAAACACACAAATGCTGCACATATTTATAATACTTCTACAGAAAACACACTGAATTTGTCATGATTGAACTACCTCACACCAAACAAAGAGGGAAAAAGAAATGCTAAAATATCCATAATACTTACTGAGACATAGAACTGTCTAACTGCCACTCAGGGTTAGGTTGAATGATTTACTCGCCATTTAAACCAGACTGTTGGGATGATGAGTTTCAATGCATTGTCTGGTAAGGACTTGATTGATTTTACAGTATGTATGGGCTACTATTTGCATCCAATGGCTGTATAGACATTAAAATAAAAGTAGCTAATTTACAAGTGTCTAAAACAATTTAGCATTTAAAATGAAAAAGTAAAAACAATCAGATCAAATGAAATGCCAGTTTTAGCTAGATAAAATTACTCAACAGTCAATTGTTGATACCAGTTGATACCAGTGATACAAACAAAATCCCCACAGGACAGCATAATTTAGACATTCAGAGCTTTGCTAAGCACCCAGTTACTGTACTACTCTTTACCTCAATTCTTTTTTCTGGTATATTTACAAAATAGTAGCTGGCCAATAGTATTTGAATTTCACTCACAAATTCTGATAACATGTTGTATTAAGACATTTAGGCACATATCTATATATGTGCCGTTAGATATCTACTGTAGAATTTACATTAAATACCTGGCAAAAACTTTGCCAATAATGTCCTGTAAAAATGCTGCTATATACTGTAAAAGAAATGGCGGTATATTACAGGATATATTTTACAGGTTTTTGCTGTACATAAATGAAAGAGCAATTTATTGTTTTTACAATAAAACAATAGTTTATTGTAATATAATTTATAACATTATATTGTATTCTGTTCAAATTACATAAATATTGGTTAAAACGTCACAATACAATATTGATGTAGAATTCCTTTTATAGTAAATTTTTGTTTTTTTACCCAACAAACATGGTATTAGCTTATATTCAGCTTTTAAATAAAACTAGAATCAGAGCTGCAAGACAAGATTTATTAAAATTATTATTTGACTATATAACTTGCTTGTACACAGAGCCACATGAGCTATTTGCATGCGAGTAATTAGCTTTTTATATACAGTCTATGATAAAAATCTACATGAAAAAAGAAAGTGCAGAGGAAACAGTCCATTCACTGCTTTCAAAACTACCACAAGAATAACAACTACCAAAAAAAACACTATATTCTAAGCAGACACGCTTAAAAATAACAAAAAATAAAGTAACATTTGTCTAACAAATAAAAGTTTTTATTCATAAGTCCTGTAATGGGAATTCCAAACATTTTGCATGTAACCCTGGACTCCCTGAGTCTTACCTGTGTGATGTGGCACTGAATATGTGTAAACGTAACAGTCCAAATATCTCTGTTCTTTGTTATCCAGACTTCAGGAACAACTTGGAACAACTTGTCTCTGTAGGATGATATGATTGGCAATTTTGGCGTTGTCGGCAGGATCACACGCGAGAGGACTTTGACACATGGAGCTGAAGGTGAAAACCGTACGGTCAGAGTCTGGGACTCTGGGACTTCAAACCTCCCCTCCAAAATACTTGATGCTCAACGTCTCACCCGCTCAGCCTGAGTGTCTGAGGCTCGCTCACCGCTGTGATCCATAAAGAATCTGGTAGCTGTTCAAGTGTAACAATTCTCTCTACCAAACGGGGTGTGGGTGACAGACGTGTCAGCAGCCTGGGGGGGGGGGGCTGTGTGAATCGGCAAAGCTTTGGGGTTAAAAGTACTATAGTCAAGAAATCACTGTTGGACAGTTGCTACAGATGAGTAAATGAATTGCGAATGAAAAAAACCCAGAATGTGTGAGGGTTGAACAAAGGCTTTTGTAAACAGGATAAAGATTCCCTCAGGGTTATAGCTTTGTTAACATTTGATAAAAACATTTAAGAGTTATTAGAGAAAAATTAAAAATTACAGATCTGTTAACAATCTCTTCCCAAGCAGACGGCTTCAGGAACGGGACGTGATTGTGGAGGCAGAGGAAGAGCATGTAGCATATCTGACGCTTGTTTGGGAAAAAAAAAACAATACTGGACACTGGGCTAGAAATTGTCCGGAGATTGAAAATCATCAAATGGCTGATTGACTGGAGGGGGGGAGACCGGGGCCAGAGAAGGAACTATGTAGGATATTCACATCTAGTTTATCCCTTTAACAGCACTGTTAATTTTAGCTAAAGTCTATGATGTGACAGTGACCCAGAGGAAACGCTGCCTTTGAATTAATCTAATACTAAATGACTGTCTACAACGAGGACCTGCAACTTTGAGATTTCACACTAACATTGCACGATCAAAAGAGACCTAATCGTCAATTTTGGTGTACTTTGCCTCCATGTCTTCTTTTGCTCTAATGGAAAGACTTCAAAATATATATTTAGATGGTGTTTGTTTTAAGCCCACTACCCTCTTTCTGTTTGAATCTGTAGATTTCTTCTAAATTAACCAAAACAAGCTAATCTGCCTAAATTAAACAGAATTTCTGGGTAAAAGACTCTTGATGTAAATCATTAACTGTATGATGTATTGCCTTAGCTAAACTTTAGCTAACTTATTACATTAGCTTGTTGCTTATAAGTCATGCCTGTTTTCAAGACACAAGCTAACTATATTTGTCTTTTGTCTTTTTGCTAATTAGTTGTAAACTCGAGGTAGTGGTAGCCTAATCTTTGTTCATCACCACTCACCTCCACCAAGAGAAACACAACAGGGATCGGAGCTGGGAGGGGCTGCTGCCTGCCTGTCTGTCTGATGTGCTGATGTGTGCTGCACTTTTTAGAGACCTTTTTATTTACAGTCTATGGTGGAGACACAGAGAGAGGGGGAGGGAGGGCATCGGAACTCCACAAAGTCTCATCTCCTTACCTGATATTTTGATTTTTTTAATTCAATGAATAGATTTGTTTGACTGTGCACACACAAAAATATACATATATTGATTTATTTACAAAAAACACATTTTTGCAGGTGCCTGGCCCTTAAGGTTCCTTTACACTATTCATACTAATTTGGAGCATGCACCATTATGAAAAACTCTACCTGCATTGCCTAACATGCACCTTTTATGCCAACATGCACAAACTCCAATTAAGATGCCACCGAAACAACTAACCAACATCTTATTCACCATCGTGGGACTGTTTAACACCAATGTAGGCAGTCAACGGTTGTCAACCCTGATTTACCTTGATGACACTGAGTTAAATCTGGCTAGGTTAAATCCCCTTCGTTGTATGTATATTCTATTCAATAGTTATCACCTGACCTGTTAGACCTCCCATGTCAATATATAAGGAACATTTGTGATTTAAGGTCTGTACCACTACTTTTCACTTTCACTTTCAGGGAAGCCCTCTCTATTCAAGTTCTCCCTCCCTTACCTCTTCCCTTTTGTTCTACTTAATGGAAGATGTAGAGGCATTGTGATAATGTACGTGTTTTTAACCTACTAGCCTAAACTTGTGTAGTTTGCTAATACTACATGTTATTTAACTTGTGTAAGGGCTGAAGTTGTAACACGACAATTGAATGGAGATGTATTTACATCTGTTGTCAGGTTTTTTTTTACTGGAGCTGAATAAATTTACTCTACCTTGTGTTCAACTTCATCCCATGTAACCGGCCCGTGGTTGTACTGAACAGTTTCGTCTCAAACACGCGACCTCTGGTACGGCAGAGAGATGCGAGCCAAAACCCATGGGCAGTAATGTCGTTTGTTAGCCTTCCTGAATAAACAAACACCCGTATGATTGATTTTCCCTGAAGTGCACAAAAGAAACATAATTGAAGATCATTTGCAGCGCACACAAAAAGAACTTTCATGAACTAGAGTTTAATCGAGAATCATATTAATTAATAGGCCACGAGCGTTGCATGAAAGTGCGTTTTTTTACCCACCAAACAACATGCTTCAGCTTCACAAAAAGGAAGTTAAATCTTGTTTTGTAGCTTTTCTGTCAGATTTTGCTTTCTTTTCTTCATGCAGTCAGTATGTGTTAATATTAATGAGGGGCATTTCACTTACCATTTAAAGGCAACTATGGGCAACATGGAGCTCCCTCACATGCGCCACATTTCAAGTTGATTGTGATTTATAAAGGGAACTTGCTTACAAGTGTGCGTATGCGTAAGTCCAAATATCTTTTGACGCGATTTTTGGCTTTCGGCTGCACGTAAACTTTTAGTGAGGAGTCTACACACAGTTTTGTGAAAGAGACCTCTGCACTTTATGTCCACTTTGGATGTTTAAAGGGCTCTATTAATAAATTTTGATTGATTGATTGAGTTTGAGGCATATCCTGGAGAATGCCACTAGCCAAGTCCTGAAACACACAGCAAAGCTCTGCAGCGCCAATGGCGGGGAGCACTTGCGGAGGCACAGGGTTTATATGCTCTGAGTTATCTTCATTACACAGGTTTGATATATGTTAGAAACAAATGTGTTGAAACATAGTTGTAAGAGTTTTATGTTCTATGTTAAGGTTTAAGTAAGCGCTAGATATCTAGCAGTATCTTCGCCATTGTCGTGTTGTTTCAGTGTTATTAATACTGTAGCTCAAGGGTCGGTAAATAAATTTGTGTGTCTGGTTAGCTCAGTCAGTAGTGCACGGTAGAATGTCTTTAAGATCTTTTCAAAGTAAGAGTAAGTAAGTAAGCTCTCAATTCAACTCAAAATGAAGCATTGGTGCAAACAACTTTTCTGCGCTTTTAGTTTGTAGGCACCATCACTTAAGAGGAAGTGATTATGTGAGTAACTGTATCTGTCATGACAGATCTATTTCAGCACCAGCCACTATTAAATTATTTATTTATTTATGTATTTCATTTGGCATGTGAGACTATTGCCGACCACTGCTGTGGGTGAAACCAATGTGAGATACACATTTTGAACAAAAAGTGCAGGGAGGCGTCACATCGGCCCCTATGAACAGGCACTGCACTAGTCCTTCAAAAGTTTAAAAGCAGGGTAGACAAAAGGGAGGGGGTATCTGTGTTCGCCATGGTGATGCCATTCAAGCCACGGCAATCAATAAAGGGGCAGAGAATCTTATCCTTTTTGTCCACAAAGAAGAACCAGCAGGGTTGATGGTCGAATAATCCCGAATAGATCACCTTTGGGATTTGGTGGAACAGGAGATTTGCATCATGGATGTGCAGCCGACAAATCTGCAGCAACTGTGCGATGCTATCATGTCAATATGGACTAAAGTCTTTGGGGAATGTCTCTAAATCCTTGTTGAAAGTATGCCACAAATAATTAAGTTCTGAAGGCAAAAGGGGGTCCAACCCTGTACTAGTGAGGTGTACCTAATAAAGTGGTGAGTGAGTGTATGTTCAAACGAGCATGGCTGACCTCTCGGAGGTGACCAGGAATTAAGTAAGTGGTTGATGAGGATGCAAAGAGTTTGCTCAAGTATTGTTGAACACCTTAAGATGCAGATTATAGGAGGGAACAATGGACAGGTCTGGAAACCCAAAGCCAACCAGCCACCGCAGAAGAATAACAATCTGAACCTCCAGAAGGCACTGACACATCAGAAGGGGCAGGATCCACAAAAAAGAGACTTGGAATCAAAAGCAGATGAACAGCATGTTACACCACACTCTTCATCATATTTAATAACCTCACCGGTGGACCTGTTCATGTGTGGATTATGCTTGGTGTAAACCACAGCAGGCCCAGAATGAGATTGTGATTACCTGAGATGAGGAGCTGTACAGGCTAGGTGCAATGAGTGACTTTCATTAGATGGCGGGCCAGAACATAGGCTAATCAATTTATCATTTATAATCCGTCATTTACAGTGTGCTTGTTTAGTTAGTGCACAGGACTCCCGTTCAAGGGTTTTTGCCACTATCAAAGTAATCTGGCCATGGGCCAGATATTATTGCTGGCGGGCCAGCTTTGGCCCACATGCCGCCTATTGCCGACCACTGCGATAGACCACCATCGAGATTCTTGGCTTCAAATTGTTTGGGCAGAGGCACCAAGTAAAGGCAGGGAGTCTTAGCTTACCTCAAATCCAAAAAACTTTCATCAGTTCCAGAATCTATCAACGCAGGATGAGAGTTTTAAAGGGGTGTCAAGTTGAGCCTGAGTAAGAGGTAGAAATAATTAGATGTGGATGTTTGGCACACCAGCACTGGCAAGCAGAGCCATTATCAGGGTTTAGAAATTAGTAAGGTCCAGATTTTTTTATTCTTTTAATAAAAAAAAATATTTTGGGTAATTCATTCCAAAATTAGGCCTACAGCTAAACTCAACTAAAGTTATACACTACAGTCACACAAACTAATGAACGTTGGCAAAAAATGCTTTTATTAATTGAAGTTAATTTGTTAACTTAGGTTCGGGAGCAGGACCACGCCTAAACCACACCTCTAATCACCAGACAAGTCTATCTATACCCATGCTACACAGCTGGCCTTGTTTGTCTCTTTTGTTCTCTTCTTGTGTGTGTATGTGTGAAATGAAAGGTTAAACTAAGCAGTGAGCAAAGCATTATGTTTGGTTAAGAAAACACTAACTGCATCACAGTCTTTTTCCTTCACTGGTGGTCTCACTAAAATTCTTTAAAATAAGAGATACAGACAGACAAGCTATGATCAGGTAGTGCCTGTAGTCTATAGCCTGGTAGTCTTCACAACATGCATTACGCAAAATTTCTCTCAAATGTAGCCTACAACTGTCATCACAGGACTTTGTTAGAATGAGGTGCAGACTACATAATTTTTATTACTATATGATAACATAAAATACAGCAGCTTAGTGCTGAATGGAGAGGGTGCACTGGTTGATAATACAGCCTAATAATTTGACATCAGCAGCTGTTTGCACTATTTCATCAAGATTATAGCAGCTGAATTGGTGGGATGCATGGATCGGCTCTGACGAGAGAGGATCGGCTCTGACGAGAGAGTCATTTAAAACTTTTCCATGCGCGCAGTAAAGTCACAGCAATGACCGGAGGACATTGTAGCAGCAAAACTGAAAAACTGTCATTATAAACCTGACAGGACAGACAAAGGAAACTCTGCAGAGGAAATGGAATTCAACTTTTAGACTCTTTAAACGGCTGCTGATTTAAATATGAATTTATGCTGCTGTAGCTCGTGCGTTAATGCGCTTCATCCTATTTCACCCACCTGGAAATTCACAAACTGTATTTATGGCCCAAAAGTCTGCCCTCAAACAGTGGAGAGTTACGACGGTGTAATCAGTAACATCTGCATGGTCCTAAAGCCTTCATTTAGGTTGATTGTGTTATCAATGGATTTTTATTCAAATGATTTTATTGATAGGCTATAGCCTTCATATAATTAGGGGTCCAGACCTCTGTGACCTCATTGCTGGTTACGGCCATGCTGACAAGTCTTTTCTTTTACCTTTAATCTGTCAGTCAGGTCCTGGTGCTCACAATGGCCCTCATTTATGAAAAGTGCGTACACTAAATTTCCAGTGTACACCTGGCGTACACCCACAACCACAGTGACTTTGAGATTTATCAGTATAGACGTTGGCGTACGGCACGCTCAAATCCTACGCCAGCTCAGGAGGTGGTGTACATGTACGCAAGTTTTGAGTTAGTGCGGAAATGCGCAGAAAAACAATTCCTAATTAATGTTTCAAACGTTGTTTCTGTTACAGTGGGTCATAATGTATCATTTTATTAGTTAGGAAATGATTTCACAACATTCTAGTTTTAAGTTTTAGTTTAAGATTTTAAGTTTAGTTTTTTAAGGACACCGAGACCATTTTACACGCCTTCATCTCATCACGCCTGGATTATTGCAACAGCCTTTTCACCTGTGTAACCCAAAAATCTACTGATCGACTCCAGACTGTCCAGAACTCAGCTGCCAGGCTTTTAACCAGAACAAAGATATATGACCACATAACTCCTATTTTAGCTTCATTACACTGGCTCCCAGTATGTTTTAGAATTGACTTTAAAATTCTATTGATCACTTTTAAAGCTCTTCATGGCCTCTCGCCTTGTTATATTTCTGAACTTTTAGTCCCATACGCACCAGCACGTACCTTGAGATCCTCGGGCAGAGGTCTGTTGTCTGTTCCAGAGTCTCAACTGAAAACTAAAGGGGACAGAGCGTTTGCTGTCAGGGCCCCGAGGCTCTGGAACAGCCTGCCCGAGGAAATCAGGTCAGCTGAGTCAGTGAACTCTTTTATGTCCCTTCTTAAAACATACTTTTATAGGAGAGACTTTCCCGATCTTATTTGACTTTATTTTATCCCTTTTATTTTATTCTATTTTACTAATTTTATATTTATCTTAACGTGTATTTTAGTCTTTTCAATGTTTTCATGCTTTTATCTTGTATTGTTTTTGTATTATTGTCTTTTGGGTATTATTGTCTTTACACCTGTTAAAGCACTTTGTAACCTGTTTTTGAAAAGTGCTCTACAAATAAAGATTATTATTATTATTATTATTATCCACGCACCTATGTGGAAAGCCATGAGGCAGAGGTTTTGTGACTTTTTTCCATTGTGTTTTGCCATCAAGCCATTAACCACTTGCTGCTTCTGCTCCTACCAACCTAGTGATTAAGAAGCATCCGACTCTTCTTGCAGAAGAAAGAAGAAAAAAAGCTTTATGGGTGAATGCCGCAGCCTTTAATCAAAATTCAGACACAAATAGGTGTTTTAATTTTACAGGAATTGTACAAGGTTAAACATGCCCTGATACATTTTCTGTTTACCCACCAACAATTGCAAAACATCACACAAGAGACAATTTAAATTCACAAAAGAATTTGCATTCTGATCATTGTAAAGTTTCTGATTTAAATTATACAAACCACAATCTTCTCACAGAATATAGCTATACGTGATTACATAAATTCAATGTGTACACTAAATGAAACCTAAACATAAATTTCACATGCTTTTGAAAGTTACAGAAAGGTTTAGATAGTTTGAAGGTCAGAGTAAAACAACACCATTTTGAATCATCTTTGCTTGTAAAATGACCTGTGTTGATGACAACTAACTTCACAGACATCTCACATTTGAATTTCTCAATCTGCACGTTTCAAAATAAAATTCATTCAGACAATGGTGAAGGTGATTTTACTTTCCAGTGTGGATTTTACTTGTTTAACATGACTTAAGAACATAATTAGTACTGACAGTTAAATATTGCTATAGCACAGTGCTCAGAGAAGCAAGATGCATTTATACATTACATTTTATATAAAAAGTCAAAGAGTGCAACCATTTCTGACATCCCAGGGCTTAACAGACAGTATTGTTATTTTGTTTAGGTTGTTATTGTAGTGATGATTCAATGGGCCAGGTGCTTAAAGTTGGCTGTGTCATTCTACATACAAGAGCAAAGACAATCATGAATCTTGGATTTTTACCGACAACAAAGTCCTTGTTCATACCAGTAATGGCAGTCATAGTCTGCTGGCAATTCAAATGGTAATCAGCACTGATGCTATTGCTGGCTTGATAGTATCCATGACAACAGTACCAGGCAGGATGCAGTAATGAGACTGATGTTGTGGCTCACTCCACTTGATTCTGTAAATTCTGTAAAAAGTAAACAAAACATTAGTTAAATAAACAGTTGTTCAACATTTTGACATTTTTGAAGAAGTAGAACACAATATAGCTTACGGGCGCCATTCACGGTGATTGAGCTGCCTTCAATGTCGAAGCCAGTGACGTTTAAACGTTGACTGATCAAAACCCTCCCAATCTGAGTTTTACTGGGAACAGATGTGCTTGCAAAGAGAAGGTTCATGTCATTGATGACTGATCCACTTCTGCAGATGGAGAAACACAAAATATTTTTGAAATATCAGATTTTGGTCACTACTCTGAAATTGTAACACGGTAAGTCTTAACAAATTACCTGAATGACACCACGTCCAAGGAACTGAAGGAGGAAGGGAATGCCTTTTGGAACGCAGGTTCAAGCTGCAGAAACAGAAAACAAATTTTACTTAAACACATTTCACATATATGTTTGCCTAAGTTGTACAGTGAGCTGGAGGTGTAGTTTAGTTATCTTCGCTCTTTATTTCATATAATAATTATCATTATTCTGCAGCAGCATAAATGTACCTGTATTTTCGTCAGGAAATGCAAATTTCTAGTTTGTCATTATATTTACCCCTTTCATAGGCTTTCTAGCAAGCCTTATTTTACTTTGCTTTTTTTCTGTACTTTCTGTAGCGCAGAAAACTAACTGTGTCCAGGATTCCGACAGACAGGAGGAAAAATAATGATGAGAACCACCACAGGATTAAAAAACATAATAGATGACCTATTAATTTTTTTCAGTAACATTACATTTCTTCACGTGTATTTCTGGGCAGTGTGCACATTTTTTCAGCTGGTATTGGATTCTTTTCTATGTGGGGAATTTCTACTTGGGGAATTGGCCATTATATTTATTATATATTGGCCATGCCTTAATGCTTATTTTCGAAGGTTACTAAGTTTATTTATACTTTAAGAAACTTGGTTTTAGTGATAACATTATTTACTAAGACTATAGGGAACAATGGAGTAAGTAAATTATACTATTTTTGTAAATACTTGTTACTTACTGGAAAACAAAGATTTGGAAAAAATTAACACCTAGAAATATACAAACCTAGAAAGATACAAAAATAAATACTGAAGTAAAAAGAGTACTAGCTGTATTTTAAAATGTTACCATAACCTTTTAGTTCTCAGGTTTGAGCTCTCTGTTGAAAAAGTTCAGTAATTGTACCAGAAGATTTTATTATTTTATTATATTATTAAGAGTTTAACTTACCTGTGTCTTTATCAATGAAACTCGATCTCTAAATGCTGCAGATGATTGATTGTTCAAGTCACTTGTAAATGTGCTTTGAAGAGATCTGAAAGTCACCGCTGTTGTAATGAGTGCTACAGTTGTAGGTGCGGTAACTGTAGATGGAACTGGACCTGCTATAAAACATTTAAAAAACAATAAATTAATAAGAATTCGAAACAAAAATGATTTGTTTATATTTGTAAAACTGACTTTGGTGCCAGTTTCACTGATTTGTAAAGGACCATCATAAAGGGCATAGAAAGAGAGCTTCTTTAGCTTCTTGTCTAGTTGAACAGAGAGATTAAACTGTCCGACACTGAACAGTTTTTTTATACCTTTGTTTCCTGTGCAGCAGCATAATATTTCAATAACTTTTTTAAATACTGCATGAGCATCACGTTATTTCAAATGTTTTACATACTGATTAGAGTAATACATTGTGTTGTGTTTACTTACCTATTATTTTGACTCTGTTGGGATTTATGGTCACATTGAAGCTGTTGTTGGTATTACTCACAGCTTCTACTAAGGTTTGAGCAACGACACTGTTCTGTGGGAGTTGTGCAGAGCGAGTTTTCTGATTGAACACAACCTGCAGCTCTGCTTCAGTTCCATCGGCTCGGATTGGGAGACATCTGTTTCATAAAACCACTTGTCAAATAAAAATATGGGATGATTCTGTTGCTGTTTGTTATGGGTGATTTACACATGACAGTATTAACATTAGACAATACCAATTTTAAGACCATACAAAACACCAATGAACTACAATAAGAAAATGTTTTTACCTGAACAGTGTCACAATACAGTGGTCAAACTGAACAAATCTTGGTCTGTATATGAACTCACACTGCAAGAAAAAGCAACATTGAAAACCCTTGAGTAGCCTTCAAGCACAATTGTTTTAAAATGAAATTTAACTGAAACAAAAATATACATAAAATGAATTTCCGGCTTAACAGATGTGTCCTTCAGCTAAACATTTGTGTGTAATCATTAATGTGTAACATCTAGGGCTGAACGATTAATAGCAATTAGATTATTTTCCAAAATCGTTCAGCCCTTATTCACACTGTCGATTAATTTGTTCAATTTGCAAAATTACTCACCGTAGATACAACTCGTTGCTCAAGATCTTTGAACGGACTGCTGTTGGGGTTAGTGAGGTCAATTGAAAAAGAAACTTTCAAAGTGATTGAGATACGGTAAATAGGTTGAATGGCCAAAGTGGTGTTTGGTGTAGCAGTTGTTTTCGAGGAAGGTGTCGTTGCCTCAGTTGATG